>NW_026534703.1:0-11698 GCF_026225885.1 Hylaeus anthracinus
AGCGAGCCAAGTTATAGCTTAGAATGAAAATAAACTTACTGACGAGAGAAGATCTATTGTTCCAAGAATCTGAACTAATCAATCAGGCTTTCATAAGGCTTTCAGAATGAACTGATTCATAGCTGAATATAGCGTGATGTTTAATAGTATTAATAACAGACGTGGATAACGTGGAAGCTATATCGGGTGTGTCAAATCGATTATGAGGTACGAGATTATAGAGTCTGCCTCTAGCATCGAACGATCTCGCGCTTTACGTAGAAATTACCTTTCACAGGATTAGATTGCGAATGATATTACTCTTCTCAGGATTAGAACGTTCTCTACAACACACGAGTAAGCTTACTCCTAACAGGAAATTAGCGTGGCTTGTGCCTGACGTGCGAATGGATCGCGTTCGTCTTAAACTCCATGTGAACCTGATACAAATTCGAGTTGCACGCGCGCTCCTTTCCTTGCGGAAGTTTCGAACCTCGCGTTTCTGTCCGTTTGATAGAAAATATGGCGAGCATCGTACGACGCAGAGGTTTCTTAGCAAACAAGTATGAGAACAGATTATGGAACGCGAGGAAGCGTGGAAATGGATTTGCGAGGACTGAAACGTGTAGACGATTGTCGTAAAACTTTATTGGGAGCACAGCGTGCCGCAGGAGCGCAAAGGGTTAATGACTATCGCGGTGTGGAACGGTATTACACTTTTCAGGACTAGACCATTTCCAACGCACGAAAGTAAGCTATTTCTTGTAGAAAACGAGACCTGATGCAAAAGTGAATCGAGCTGATTTCTCAACTATCCTCCTGTCCTACTTTAACAAATTGGTCCCCGTGTATGGGCGATTTTTCAACTAAGAAATTGAGTAAATCAATTCCGAAGTTGGGACGTTGGAAAATCTAGGATTCATAGACGAAATTGCCAAAATTAATATCTTGATCGATTGATAAATACTTTTCTGTGTTCGGCCGGATAAATGTCATCATATCGATTCAGTCTGAAGCAGAGAACAGTATCATAATGGCAAGTAAGCGGAAACGTGTGGTTTTAACTATGTAAGAGAAATATAAAATAATTAAAGATCTTGAAAGGGATGAAAGTGTAACGAAATTAGCAAGAATATATGGTATTGGGAAATCTACGATCACAGATATTAAAAAACAGAAACTCAATATTGAAAATTGTATACAGAATGTAGATTCCACGGATGCTAGTACCGGTAGGAAAAGCTTAACGAATCCAACAAATAAAAGTGTAGATGATGCTGTCTTCCAATAATTTCGTAAACAAACAGACAAAGGCGTACCGACATCTGGACCCATGTTACGTGAAAAAACTCTAGAGTTCAACGATAGATTAAAGGGAAATTCATTTAAAGCTGGATAGTAATGGTTGGTTAGTAAAATTCAAAGCACGTGATGGTATTCGACAGCGGCTGAAAAGATATGGAACCCTTAGATGTTGAAAGAAGCTTAATTTTTCTTCATTTCTAATCGAATAAATGATGTTTAATGC
This sequence comes from Hylaeus anthracinus, assembly GCF_026225885.1. NCBI lineage: Eukaryota > Metazoa > Arthropoda > Insecta > Hymenoptera > Colletidae > Hylaeus > Hylaeus anthracinus. Next base: position 1,508 of record NW_026534703.1, read on the forward strand.
AAAAGAATGCAATTCCTCTATCTGGCCACTTTCGTCTCCCTATTAGCTTGGATACGGGAGTCTGTACAATTTCAAAAGGAGTTTTTCCATAGAAAGTATTAATTTCCGCTCGCATTTCCGCGACGCTAAATATTCCAGCCGCAGAAAATGGAAGGTGCAGAATTACCTAGAATTTTGCACTCGAGCGGAATTAAAATTTCAATCGAAAGCCAAGGGGAAACGCCGAAGAGTAAAATTCCAGGAGCGTAAAAGAGATCATCATCCCCTGACCCGTAGTTCCTGCTGGGACGTTTCTCCCTTAACGAGAAACACTTCCAGCGACTTCGCCGACAAACGGACCATTTGCCTGCGCAAATAAGGCATCTTGCATAACGTCCCGCAAAGAAGCATCGCGCTCCATTTACCCGCGGCCAGGAAATACATCCACGGGAATCTCGCTGAACTTCCAAATTAAATCATCCACCGGGCCCCTCGCAGCTATCTCGCTTTTTACGAGAACGATCGCTACACGACCGAGGTAAATAAGTGTTTTCTAAATATTCAAGCGACTCTGATGGCACCGAAGCCGGAAGGATCCACGACGGTTTTCAATGTGCTACGGAACGCGACGAGTTCCTGTGTACTTGGCTTCCCACAGGGAGGAATATTCAAACGTCTACAACGGAAGTTTACATCTGGAAATATCTGTTTACCGCGAGCCAGACGGTTGTGCACGAGGTGATGGCTTTAACTTAATCCGCTCGAATGCCTGCCAAACTACTGGCTGTATTGGCACGAGTTCCAAACGAGAGTTACGTTCGAGAGGAATATTTGGATACGAGGAATATTCACGGCGGGGAAGATTAAGTGTCTTATAAAATTGCAGAATTATCGAGGCGGATATGGACCGAGGAATGAGTTATTTAAAGTAAATTTAATCGTCTTTTGGGATATGTAACTGTGGAGACATCGATATCGGAGCTTGAGGTCCTTCCACCAATTTTATCCCAAACGAGAGTTACGTTCGAGAGGAATATTTGGATACGAGCAATTTTTATAGCGGGGAAGATTAAGTGTCTTATAAAATTGCAGAATTATCGAGGCGGATATGGACCGAGGAATGAATTATTTAAAGTAAATTTAATCGTCTTTTGGGATATGTAACTGTGAAGACATCGATATCGGAGCTCGAGGTCCTAAATTTAAGAGTTCCTGAGATACGTAATTGTAAAAATATCAACATCCGACCTATTTTATCTCAAACGAAAGTTACGTTGGAGAGGAATATTCATGGCTGGGAAGATCGAGTGTCTTATTAAATTGCAGAATTATTGAGGCAGATATGAACCAAGGAATTTTATTTTACGTCGTGTCATTCTTTGTGATGTAGCATGAAGTATATTTCAAGCGATATTCGATTTTTCTAAATTAAAATTAAACGATTTTTACAATTGCCTAATTTTGAAAGTGGTCCAAGTCCATTTGCAGCCCGTAAGTATACATCAGTTTAGTAATATACGCCTAAAAGAAATTTATACAATCAAATTACATATTGATAAAACAGTAGAAACATTGCCGGACTTCGTATAATTTGCGTAAATTTTTTAATTGACAGATATGTTAACCTTTAATTTTCTCGAAACAAGAGAAAATGGACTTGCACCACTTTCAAAATAAACGGTCCATATATACAAACATCCATTTTTAAATACATGTTTATTTACAAAAATATAACCGACACGAGGCAGACTGCATAGACGAAGTATGCTTGGTGGGAGTTTTAATTAGAAACGAATCTAACGAGGAAAAATTTAATGGATAGTCGCAGTTCCGTTTCAAGGAGGAGGATTTAATTGTAGCATCCAGGTTCGAGTTGTATTTATAATAATGCAGGGAGCTAACTGCAAACGCTTAACTGCATTTACGTTATTAGTATCTCGGGAAGCTGTGCGTTCGGCTGTGATTGCCCGAGGTTATCTCTCGACTGTAGTCGAGTTCGGTGGTTCCATCTTACAGATTTCATCTTTATGTGCATTCTCTGTGAACGCGGAGTTCGTAGACCTTCCTACGTTGGAAGCTGTCTGATTTGATTAGGTGTCTCTTTAGGATTCTTGAGGGGGCGTCGACCAGCACGGTTTGGGGAATGTAACAGGGTAAACCGCCGGAACTAGAGGCTATTTCAGGCTATAAACTCGGGTGGTCAATGGAACACCCAAGCTGCGGTCTCTTGGGAACGACAAATCTGTGGTCTAGGTTACTCTCGGACCGTAAACGTTGGTTTATGACTGAAACAAAGCAGGAGAGCTTCTCTTCGAGCCCAGCTTTCCTTTCATTCTCAATTAGACCATCCCTTCGAGCACCGTTCTCAATTAATCTCGCGCGTTTAATATCCCTCGCGCTGAAATAAATGATTGATGAGTACGGTACTTTTCGACCGTTCGTAAACAACACCTACACCCTTTCTCCGCGTTTATAATTAGCGTCTGATTAATTGCGGAGTAGTCAGTTTGTTGGTACACAGGTTAGGAAATTATTGACTGGTAGAAAGGTTCGGAACGGAAGGGAAGGTTTCTCGAAATGAAATTTTAGGGAGAAAAGAAGTTGATGGAAGGAGCTCGAGGTCTTTCGAGGTCAGATGTTGATATTTTTTTGCAATTACATATCTCGGAAACTCTTAGATTTAGGATGGATAGGATGGGTAGACCTTAACACATTTCCGGGGATTCTGTTCTATAAATAATTTCCAATCTACGTCTTCTAGCTTTAAAATGAACGCAGGGAAAAAACGCTAACGGAAATTCACGTGAATATCGAGAGCAACGCGTGGGTGAAACGTTTCCTTCGAGCAACGTCGCTTTTTGATACTTAATCCAGCGGATTTCTTTACAGGGCACAACCGCTCCTGGCTCTACCCGCATCCTCAAGTTCTTATCTCCATGGCAACGTAGCTGAAACCGGAAAAGCACGTTGTTGCGTTTCCTTTATTCGAAGGAGGAAGCAGTACCGTTTTATATTATTTTTTAAATCCTTTTTAAGCAAGCAAAATTGTAATGTTTCTTTTTATCGTGATCCGTGAGAGACACTTGGACCGAGAACGTGGAAACTACCCAAAGAGATTATTTTAGAAATTCATTTCAAATCAGTAAAATTGCATTGTCTCTTTCTATATACTGTCGATCCGATAAATAATCGTAGTACCTCTGTGTCTATCGAAGACATTTGGCTAATGATGGTTTAGTAAATAGTTTGGTAATTTAAAAGTGATTTCTTGAACGTGCGATATCAATTTTACTTATTTCAGAATACAGCTAATTATTAATTGAGATAATAATACATTGAGTCATGGACGTTCGCAGATGTTTCTTTTCGAAGTAGGGTTTTTGGTTTTACAGAAATTCGTTATAAAAATGGAACTGGACATGATTCTATAGAAAAATGTCTCGAGCGCAAAGAGTTAACATTCAAATCGGAGTAAAGCAATGAAGACCAGACTGAAATGAAAACAAAGAAGAAAGGACGAAAGTCGAGCGAGTATAACGCAATGCTTACAACTCGGCAGCAATTGTTACTCGAGGCAGAAAAAAGGAAGCAGAGACCGAAATCGAGTCGATTTGCAATTGTATCGTGGGAGGAGAAAGGTCATCTTGATTCGATAGCATTGACGCGTCTGCATCGTTTTTCTCCGTTCATATTTAATTCCCTGGCATGGCGTTGGGTGATGCTGTTTGTTCTGAATATTGAACTTTTAAGTGGCTCCGAAATATGTAAATCCGTCGTTGGATGGGAACTACAGGGAAAAAAGAACGATATTTATTCTCAGGCACGGCAGGGCCTGGCCATCGCTCGATTCTTTTTTTTTTTTTTTTGGAGTTGCTTCATGGATATCCAGCCTGCTTCGCGAGAATAAATATTCATTAGATTAAACGGTCCGTTAGTCTGGACAAACTTCTTTTATTTTCTAGACTTTCAACCACGGAACTTTGATTCTATTCGGTGATAATTGAGAATAATACTATCGGCCGAATGAAAAATTTCAAATATGGAAATTGCATAGTTAAATGAGCTCATGTTTCAGCGAAAAGGAATTTTTCTTAACTTTGTTATTTAACGAGATACGACGGTCAAGTTTCGGTTTTCAAATGGAACTATATATTTCTTTTTTTTATACTTTTCAAGACAAATTCATTAAGCTTTGATGTATTTAACACTTAATTGAAGAATGCAATGAACTAGAGGAAGACTGAAGGAATCTCCATATCCCAAAGTCTTTAGATATACTAAACAATAAGAGCGAGTTTTACACCTTTACCTTAAACAGATATTTTAAAAAAAAAATATTAGGCTTGTAAAGTATCTTTTAACAAATTGCAGCATTTACTCTACTTATTGAAAGTACTGTGGTAGGTAGGAACTTAGTTAACCAATCATTGTTAAAAGTTTTTGGTTTTTCCAGTTTGGAAAAATCCGTGGTATCGAATCGTATTTCGTATCGGATGTCATATTTTATGAGTTGTTAAAACCACACGAAACAGTCACCGCCGAACGTTATTGCCAACAATTGAAGCGTTTACACGATAATTTGATAGAAAAACGACCATCAATTGCATCGAATCAGCGAATAGTGATCCTTCTCCACGAAAATCCTCGGCCTCGTGTTGCTAGAACTGTAAAAGAAACACTGGTAATATTAAGTTTAGAAAGTATCTTTTAACAAATTGCGGCGTCATTGGATCAGCAATTTGTAAAAGGATTCTACTTATTGAAAATACTGTGGTAGGAACTTAGTTAACCAATCAACGTCAACAGTTTTTGGTTTTTCATATTTAATGCACGACATCCCTGTTGTCCTAGAGAACATTTACCTGTTTCGATAAAGCAATAACTGCTGTCTCGGTTTAGGACCTCACAAGATCCCTACCAACGACTACACAACTATCTTTGAATAAATTACTGGCAAATTATTAATCGGCAGCGTACCATGAAATTGTATTTTGCGATTACAACTATTTTCCACGATGGGTCGAGAATTTATTTGAGCGGGAAAGTAGAACGCGAAACAGGCGACAGAGGTACGGAATTGCAGAGGGAAGTTTTTTGAACCTGTAGAAAAGTAATGTCCCGTTTGATAAAAAGGTTTGATTAACGACGCTTTTTTCAACACGCGTCGGCACACTTCACGTGACATTTTTTTGCGATCGCAGTGTGCTGCCCTGGCGAAGCCTCGACTATCAGAATAGTTCCAGCTTCCACGTTCAGTGAAAAAGACCGATTGTAGTCGGACAACCGTTCTGAAACATTCTTCGGTAGATTTCGTAGATTACGTAATAATACAATATTTAATAATATTTAATATTTAATAATATTGTATTATTTCACAGTGCAATAATTATTATTCTACTAAATTATTGTGTCAAACGCATTTACGTTATTATATTCAATTGAACACTAACAATGGTCCACGTTTCTCCATAACATCGCGGTGCTACTGCGAATGAACGTAATTTACGTACTCTTCCCAAATTAGTAACGGCAGATATAATTCCAAGGATGAAACAAATAAATTCACACATATCGCGAGGATATCCGCTAATTAATCGTTTCAACATAAACGAATGGTAATTAATTCCCTGTACATTAATGTCTGCACTCGTTCGCGAATTCTGTTTACACGACGCGCCGGTGGAAACGTCGATCGTCGAACGAGTATCGAACCTCTACGTTCTGATATTATATATTTTCCAGGTAATCTTCTAACTCGCAATTCGTATTCAAATTAATCGCGAATCGCTTGCAGCACGCAAAACCCAGCACGCTTTCTCAAGAAGCGTTTCATAAGGCACGATTCTCTGCGAAGATGTTGTAATCCCGCTTTCATAACTGAAGAATAGCGATGGAGAGAACATCACAAAGGGATCCGCAGGAATTTCCGCAAGAAACGACCGGCATGCTTCTCGTAACAATTCCACATCGGACGACTGCGAAAAAGTAGCGTTCTTTCGTCGCGTAACGAGAAACGAGAGCAACTATTCGCGAGATCCTTCGTCTAACACGCAAGAAACGTTCCGTTCCACGTTTTCGAAGACCCGCGCTACTCGTTTGCATCGCAAAGCTAACTAAGCGCACCTACGCTCCTGTGCCTGATAAATAATATTTTAAAGCGTCCTAGTGAGTAGGTGCACTCGAGTGCACAGGCGCAATTAAAATATGTATGACGCGATTATTCGATCGTAAATTAACGAGGGCGAGTGCTCTCCAAAAACGTTCGGAAAATGTTCAAATTCGAAAGCATTTCCACGCTCGAATATTTATAAAAGAATGCATTTACATTTAAAATTCAATTTGCACAGAGCGACCAACGTTGAGAGACATCGACAACCGCGTGTGGTCTTTAGAATTTTATTACGATAACCGATAATAATTTCTCGTTCGATTCATTTTTATGTTTCAGAGAGCGTGACTTTTCTCTGTTGTACGAATAGAAATGAATGTACGACGATTTTGGTATTTGATCGTCAACTTTTTCAGAGGATTGAAAATGTCACGTTTACGATATGCAAAATATATAGTTTTCGTTCGAGCGCAGTTTGACGAAAACGCGTCGAAATAGGTGGAATTAAATTGTATGGAAAGGCTCGACTTATTTCAGTAGAAAAGGCGCGCTTATGGTCAGACGCAATTCCATTGGCGCGTTATGACGTCGTCGAACGCGCAACAAACTAACATTTAATAACACTGACGTGCTCGACATTTTCAGATAATATTCCTCGAAGTCTATCCGCGCAGCATTTATCGACAGCTCCGATCGAGTGGAAAAGTGGATATCAATTTTGAACACTGGCCCAATTTCACGTATTCGGTAATCAACGAACGGGTGTTTCGCGCGAACTATTAATTTGGCACAATTAAATTATCCGATAACACGCGTGCACGGTATTTTAATTTATCACGGTGATCGTTCGTTATGAATAACTCCTCTTGAAATAGAAACGCAGCGAGTCAAGAATTTATCACGGGACGACGATATCTCCGAAAATGTTTGAACGATAAAATGGAATGCACGTGTTTTGGATTTCTATAATTTACAGCATGGTCGATGTGCAACAAACGATTTTGCGGATTATCATTCGGAAGCATTTGTACAGTGATTCTTATTATGTTATAAATATTTCGAGTCCTATTTTGAGTTCTCACGTGGAAATTAAAATATCGTGTCAATGTGCAACGAACAATTTTGTGGATTGTTTTTTTCATGTTATAAATATTTCGAGTCCTATTTTGGGTTCTCACGTGGAAATTATAATATTTTGTCGATGTGCAACGAACGATTTTATTGCTTGACTTTCCAAAACGTTCGCAAATCAACTTTTATTATCTTCTAAACATGTTGACATTCGTTGTAAGTTTTCGCGTGGAAATGATAATATTGTGAAATGTTAGGTGCCTGATGTGAAACACAAAACAAAGATTAAAGTTGTGAAAGGGGTAAAATTGTGGATAGAAAGTGAAACTAACTTTTGCTTAAAAGCTTAGAACGCGTTCACGAATATTCCGAATCTGTGATAACAGTTTTCTAATGTGCTCGCGATAAAAGCACAACGAAACACGTCATTTTTTACTCGAAATTCGGACGAAGCGATGTTTAACTGAGCTTTTTGTAGGATGTTACAACGGAAGAACTTCTCGTGTATCGCACGACGAACTGTTGCAGCATTGACATCGTATAAAAAACAACGATGGTTCCAAGAGGGCCATCGTGAAACAACGAAAACGACTGAAGGTATCGGTTGTACAAATAAAAGTGTGGGCACATCGAATGTAACGTTTGATCGTTGATACAGTAGGATGAAAAGCATATAATGCTTGTAGTGATGCAAATAAATTGTCAGCAATACAAAAAAGTCAGTTTTACAAGCCCACGGAAATTTGAATAATACATTTAATTCAACTGTTTGGAATCAAATTAATTGTCAATTTAATTGATATTTAAATATTGATATTCAAATATTAACTTTTCTTCGAATTGTTTCTCAGAAACCATGGTAAATATTGTCTCTAAGTCCTCCACAACAATAGGATCACAATTAATCGAAGCATGTAACGAGAATGAAGCATTTAATAGGAATGCTCGAGCGAGAGCTCATTAATCATCGATTCAGCGCCCACGGAAATTTGAATCTGACCTGATTGGTTTTGTTCGGTGGAGTTTCATCTGGCCAACGTATGGTCGTGCAATCTTCTTTTACAGAGTGACGTCGGTGTCTATTCATGCGAATATTTCTCTAAACTCGTGTGCGCGAATGCATTTCGAGGGAAATGAACGCCACCGCTGGCAAATGAAAAACGTTTTTCTGAAGCGTTTGACGTCGTCCGTCAAAGCTTTCAAATACTACTGAAACCTCTGAAATATCTTGAATTCCAATTACTTGGTGACCGTGGGCCACGCGGAATTAAGTTAAGGGTTACGAAATTGAACATTATTTATGTTGATTTTTGTATCGAATAGTAGGCGATGATTTCATTGATAGAAAATGGCGGGACATTTAGGTGAAATTTATCTTTTATTGTTGCAGGTTTCCACAGTACAATCACGCATGGTGCACGACGTCTCGTTGCAGGGTGGCTTTAATAAGCAGCTTCTTGACACCCTTCATCGCGTGCACTCCCAGCTACTTGGTATTTGGAGTAAGTTGTTCTTTTTATTTCTATCTAAACATTGATACCAAGCAGTCTTCCACTCTTCCATGGATTCGTTCGCTTCGGAATATTTAACCTTGCAGAAAATTAAATTAAATTGAAATTACAAGAACCTGTGACTCATTTGCCTCTGAAAAATTTCGTAACTACGAACGTTAGAAATTGGCTAGGGGTAGTAAATGGGCGCACCCTTGATTGGTAGATAAGTAAGAAGATGCTGAACGAGAATGGCACCCTGGAAGTTGCTTACATCGTGGACGCCGATTACTCCCAGCACAAGGATTTCGTTTACCAGCTGAATTTCTGGGTACTGGGGGTGGTCATGAAGCTATTACCCTGCCTCATTCTCACTGTCATTAGCTGTTGGCTGATAAAAGCTCTTTACAGGTAATTCCGCAACAATAGTCTCCCCACTAACGACCGAAGCAACGTTTTAAGAAAATTGAATGCACCTCTCTGTGCTCAAAGCTTGGATTCTCATTTTCGAAGTTATTATCGCGACTCGGGGCAGAACTCGCCGAACAGATCATTTTCATCGATCCGCTGCACGCTATAGCAACCGACATATACCGTATAACGATTCTCTGTCAGGAAAATAAAAAAATTAATTTCATTCCCACTGCGCTGGGTTGCGCTGCTCTTCGTATCGAACGAGGGAAATTGTACTTATATTTACCATGAATTGAATCGAAATTAAATTAAATTAGGTAATTTCACCGGTATTGTCACTTTGTAAATAAATAAGTGGCATTGTTGGCTCCCCGATTCGTTTGTGTCACATTACCGAGTATTTAGTATGAAATTATTCTATGGAAAACAAAAAAATAAATATACACGTCGAATAGAGTAACCCCCACCTTTTCGAAGTCGGTTAAAAATAAATAAGTATGAAATTGTATTAGTAAAAAGAAACGTGGTATAAAATTCTACTGAGAAGCTTCTGATAACGTTCCAGAGCAAAGGGGAGAAAACAGGCGTTGAAGAGTTACAACCAGTGCAAGACCACTACGTTGGGGAACGGAGTGGCCCAGCCAAAGCCCAGCAAGTCTCTGAAAAGAGCAGACAGGACGACGAAGATGCTGGTGGCTGTGTTGCTCCTGTTTCTGGTCACAGAGATTCCCCAGGGCGTCCTGGGACTCTTGTCGGGCGTCCTGGGGGATTGCTTCTTCCGCAACTGCTACCACAACTTCGGGGAGGTGATGGACATCCTGGCGTTGCTGAACGGCGCCATCAACTTCATCCTCTACTGCTCGATGTCCAGACAGTTCCGTACCACTTTCGGGCAGTTGTTCAAACCTAGAATCATGAAGAAGCGGCAGCCTGCCACGCAGCAGACCGACGTTCAGAGCACTTATGTATGATGCAGGCTGAAGGGTCAGGAGACCACGCGTCTCTAGAGGCTGGATATTCTTAACGAGCATCCTCGAGTGTCTAAAAAAAACATCAGCTTACAGGGAACGATAAGACGGAACTTTTTTATGTTTACAGTTTATTCGTACGACGTTTAGTTTCGGAGAT
>NW_026534704.1:0-20913 GCF_026225885.1 Hylaeus anthracinus
TCAGTTCATGTACAATTTTAAAATTTAGTTGCTTTATTATAAATTCTAAATATTGAAGATTTTTTTCCAAGTCACTAACCATCAATTCATGTACAATCATAGAATTTATAATAAAACAACTAGATTTTGATTATTGAAAATTTTGTTTCCAAGTCACTAACCATGAATTCATCTACAATCTTAAAATCTAGTTTCTTTATTATAAATTCTGATTTATGAACATTTTTTTTTTCAAGTCATTAACCATCAATTCATCTACAGTCCTAAAATCTACATGCTTTATTATAAATTCTGATTATTATAGAGGATGTCCTCGAATCACGTAATGGATATCAATGGAAAAATGTCAACGATGCCAGCAAACCTCTCATTTTTTAAATAAAATCACGTTCCAGCGACCTAGCAGCCGAATGTTGCAATTCTGAAGTTCGAATTTAAACAAATTCTAAATTTCTAATGGAAAGGGTACAAAAGTTTCTCCGGCGTTGCCTTAATAATGCACCAGAGCTGCTAGAATGCCCCAGGCTGCCGCAGCGTTATCTATTATGGTCCCTTATTAAAGAAAAAACCGCCCTGACGCGAGAACTTGGTAATTAAATTGCGCGCTTCTTAGAAATCTCGAGGAACTTCCTCAATCTTCGGAACTCTCGGAACCGCGAAGAATTTCGGTTTAGAAATAAAATCCCTGTCGGCGGAGGCGTTACTGTTCGTTTCGGGGGTGGACGGTGTAAAATAAACTGTTCCATCGATATCCATTAACGTCGCCCTCGGTACAACCACCCGTTTCGGCCGATCGAAACTTCGTTTTCGCTTACGGTGTTTGAAAAACCGTACCACGCTCAGATAAGGCGGTTCTGGGATATGTGCTAACGTTTATCCCTAATATCGACTCAACCCTAATGCTTCTTTGATACCTCGTTTCTTCGTAACAGGTTTTTAATCCCTGAAACTATCCCCACGAGAAACGCGCGCGAGAAAATAAAAGGAAAATGTTGAAATATCTAGGGTATGTTTTAATGATGATATTTTATTTTTATTATTTTATTATTTTATTATTTTTATTGTTTTTGTCCCAAGATTAGTGTAAGAATCGGAAATGGGAGGTAGCTGGGACTACGCTTAAAAGATTAGAATTTGACCTTCATCGGTCCCCGGTTGCGACAATTTTCGCAGCAGAATCCGTATTAGAAATACTAGTTGCAAAGAAATTAATACTACGCGCTCCAGTAGTAGGAAGGTGTCTGGAACAAGTGTTGCGTTTGATTAACTCGGTCTGAACGATTTATTTCACCGCGATGATTTTTATATAGGAAGATGGAAGACGGATTACGAAGAGAAAATGAAACCTCCTCTCGTTCGCATTTCATTAAAATATTTTCCACTTTCATTCAGGCGTTCTCTGTCGTTACGAATCCCTTTTGGGGATCTGTTGCGAACAGTAAAGCAACGACAACTGCGACGAACTCACTGGAAAAAGAACACTTTTAACAATCATACCAATTACAGAAATTACAACTTTTTCACGAGGAAGTGTTTTTTTTCCTCCTACGCGGTCGTTCCGCGCCGATGGATGGAAATATTTTTTTTTCACGCGAGAGAGATACAGCGTAACGGGATACGAATGTTCTGAATACATATGGCGTGCTTTCGCCACCAGAGGTGATACGATGAAACCAGTGTTTATTTTTGCGCTCAATTTAGTTTATGGAAAATATACGAAATGGATTCGCCGAAATTCATGTAACGATACATTCTGAACAGAACTTGTGATAAAAGCACGACGCCAAAGTATTTTTGATGTACACAAAAAATGAACAGAGAACAAGAATTGAACCAGCAATGGCTGTAGAAGCATTAACACATTGACCGCCAAACGAATATTCTTGAAAATTTCTGCTAAGATTAAATATTATTTAGACCATCGGAGTCTAGGTAATGAAACATTTATCGTGGTATTTGGTTTTGTAATTACATCAAAATTCAAGAACTTCATTTAGATTCATCTTCTGTGACGTCTAACTTTCAGAATTAATCTTTTTAGTTCTTGAGTGAAAAACACTGTCACCCATATATGGGTGACATGGCGATCAACGTGTTAATAACGAACCATTAAAAATATATGTAGCTCCAATAGTTCATCCACTTGAAGATTCAAGTTTTAGAGAAGCGTGAGCCAGTAAAAAAAGTGATTTCCGGAGGATGTCCTAGCATTTGCCAACGTATCCACGGTTAATAAAATTCTTTCGATTGGCCGATAGTGACTGAGACCACCTGGCGTTGAGCCAAGCTAACCAGAAGTCGATTGATTAGGTTACTTCACATTTCTTACATACACCCTGCGCGGGCGGAGCCACGCTTCCTGATTTCAGCCGTTTCCGATTGGCCCAGATATTAGGTCATCCCTTCTGAGCCATTGGCGGATATATAATATCATTGGAACAGGCAACAGAGCCTGTAAATCTGCCAGGAACCACTACCCACCAGGATCGTACATCTGGATAAGGGGTTTTAAGTAAGAAAAAGGGGAAACTTTCAATTACTGAATCCTACTGTCGAGCTATAGACTTCTGCGTCCTGCAGACCCTCACGGCTATAAAACTTTGCAATAGAGGAGCAACTTGGCGTATTAAATTCTAGAGATGGTCTTAAAATCTGGGAAAATTTGATATTCGGAAGAATTGTTTCCTCGGGATCCTTTGGTGGGGGTGTTATAGGGCAAAATATAGAAGGATACGACGTGGACATGTTAGATGATTTGAGACCTTTCGCGAAGGTGTCCACCTGAACTTTGATTATACAACCTCTGTCCCAAAAATAACCGGAATGGCTCTAATTTAACCGTTTGAGTCCCAGGGGGTATTGAAAAAACACTGTCGAAGAATCTTTAGCCTCGACGTTGAGTGTAATCAGTCAAAACATCATTCATTATTATATATTATATTATTATATCATTATTATATATTATTATTATATTATTATATCGTTATTATATTATTATATCATTATTATATATATAGATAATTTTGCGAGGAACAAATGAATCGAAAATGAGCAACAGAGTTTTTTAATTTGAGCTTTTAATCTTGAGAAAATTGGTCTTGAATCTCCTTGAAGCACGTGTACGACTTGACCAGCGTGTCTGACCATTTCTCACCATTTCTACTTATGTTGCTAATTTATGTTGCTTCTGTTACGTTAGTATCCATTTCGATTAGTTTTAATCGTTTAAAAAATTGCAGTTTGCATAGAAGAGGTATGGTACATTAGACAATGCCAGAATCAGTAGAACTGGCCAGTCGTGGTCAGACATGGTTACCCAAACCTTTCGATCTATCTTTACGAAAACGAAGCTTTCTATGAAAAAATATCATTCTTCATTTTCGATTCGTTTTTGAGCAAAGAATCATCCCCTGTTGATGATGTTATATTTATAGGAGGTGATTCTACATGAAAAAAATAAATCGAAAATAAGGAATAAAATTTGTTCATTAAAGGTTTCCATCTGAAGAAATTCGGTTTCGAATATCTGCAATTGATATAACTTTACATTAATAAATTAAGTTAGTAACTAAATTACATGTCTTATTTTCATTTAAATTCGCTCTAAATCCGTAGGCAGAAATGCGTAATACAGCACATCATTTTGATACTAACGATATTAGTACCACTTATAACTGACACGTGACTTGTATCGGGATCCATCTATCTAAACTATAATTACGCGTACGCGTACTCGTTGAAGATTCAAAACCGTTTTTCTCGAGAACGAAACCTCAAATGAAAAATTTTATTCTTTATTTTCGATTTGTTTTTTTTTTTTATGTAGAATCACCTCCACCTCGCTGGGACACCCTGAATAGATAAACAAAATGATTATGTGAAGATTTTCTAATTAGTTCTGTTACTTTTAAAGCCATTCCGGTTATGGGACAGAGGGTGCAGTAACAAAACACGCTTCGAAACCGATACCAAATTAAACATCGAGTACACATAGCCCCCCCAAACTCGTAGCTCCAATCCAAGCCCTCAATTTTTATGACTTCTTTGTCCAATATCTCTGCCCTGTTTACCATTCTCCTCCTACTCTGTTCCTCGATAGCTTCCACGATTCTTTTCTGACAGAGCGCAATCTTCTCAGAACGACTACATCGACAGTTCCCAGTTCATACCGTTTCCATCCGACAGGACACGTCTCAGGTGTTCTCGAAAGTTGTAGCACCCCCCCGCAATTCCTAGGGGTATCCAGCGATCCCGTCTACCGATAGAGACGTCGCGTCGCTGTAAATTCTTTTCGTCGCCATGCGTGATTGATTCGACGCCCATGGCGATCCAATCGGTCTACCCTTCACCGACTATCCGTTTCGAATTCGAGCATTTCACATTTCGCGTGAAATTGTGCTTCCGCGGGACTCAGAAACGGTCGCAAATACGTTAAATTTGGAAGCAATTCTGTTCCCCAGAAACGCGATAAAAATTCGAAAACGTTCAAGCAAGAGCATTTTAAGAAAGCAACCGTTTGACCTGGAATCGTTGGACGTTACCGATGCACAAGACATCGATCAGGACGCGTTCGTCTGTCTATAGCGGTTTAGCTCACGGAGCATTCCTCGTAGAGGAACGTCGAGGACAGGACATGTGTTCTGGAACGATAGAAATTTCCGAGAGGCGTTAGTAAACGAGTCCAACTTTTCCAAGCCGAATCGATCGACGTTCACCCGCTAGACATCGATGTTCTATTCAGAAGACATCCAGAAAGGCTTCTAAATTCAATCGTTTCCATCGTCGTCATTTTTACCGAAAGCTACGACGGCTAGTAACCGATTGTTCGAATATCTCTTCATATGTCAAGCACGTGAAAAGATGTTTCGAAAAAGAAACCTCCAGATGTTTCCAAAGTAGACTTAAAACTCGTTGTAGACTTAAAAGTTTCGGTGTACGTTGTTAAAGTATAAAGAGGATTTGGTTAAAAGTTAAATGTTCGCCACAATCTCTTCGAGATAACGCTCTCAAAGCTCGGATCTCCTAGAAAATGCGAAAAGAGGATGTTTCATCCGGAAGTATCGTTATAACTCCGTCAATGGGCCGCAGGAGCAAGGCTTTCTCCTCGGATCCATGCCTTTCGCGTTCAACACGACCGTTTTCTTTGTCAACGCCTTTGAAGTTTCTTGATTTCCGGCATTATGGGATCTGCAAACGATGCAGAAATCTTTGTTCGCGTTTTCCACCTAGGAAAAGTGTTTCTATATTTTCCGGCACGCTGAGAAGATTACGGTTGAGATACAGTGGCGCGGAGGACCAAGAGTTCTCAGCAGGATCCACTGATCCCCAGTGGACCGCATCGTTTTGTAGACCTGGAAAATAAACGAGGAAAGTAGATAGAAAAATGGAAAGTCATTTCTGGGTGGAGTGAAAAATGTACTGGCAATACGTTACAGTAATACTATAGGTAAATAAATATATAACATAGGTGATAATATATTGATATATATAATATAATGATATAGTATTTATATTATATTATATGTCTCGTTCTCGATGATAGTATTGTAGTCATGCTCGTCATTTTTCACTTCACAACGCATAAACATGTGAATATATAGACCGAGCCTTTGTACGAGGGGCGACTGAAAATTGCGGCGAGGGGGAACGTGTCTGACTTTGACTATTTTCAATCATTACAATCAGTGATTTTCAATCTGTTTTATTTTCTAAAAATTGAAACTAATATTAACCATTCTGTAACACTATTTTGGTTATTTAATATATTCTTGTTATTATGCACATACAAGAAAAATAACCAAAATAGCGTTACAGAATGGTTAATATTAGTTTCAATTTTTAGAAAAATATGAATATATTCTTGTATGTGTGTAACAACAAGAATCTACTAAATAACCAAAATAGTGTTACAGAATGGTTAATATTAGTTTCAATTTTTAGAAAAATATGAATATATTCTTGTCATTATTATGCACATACAAGAATCTATTAAATAACCAAAATAGTGTTACAGAATGGTTAATATTAGTTACAATTTTTAGAAAACAAAACCGATTGGGGATCACTGATTATCAGTTACCCTTCGTATAAATACTCGGTCTATATTTTCATATGTCTATGTTCGAACGAGACATCTCATATAATTTGCAGATTGAGATATATTCCTATTCAGGCTGAATTCTTGTAAACACATTTCCAAAGATTTTATTTTGCATAAAGATGCACGAGTCTACTAATCACATCAGAGAGACTAACATCGAGTTACCGGAAAATTTTAAGGATGTCAGCCAAGTTGTAAAATAGTACCGTAATCATTTACCTCGGTGAATCTCTGAGCGATTACCGAGAAGCGTGTTTCACAGGGGTGAATAATGACCTAGATCAAGTCGGTGATGGATGAATATCGAAAGTATGTGTACTCCATCAATGGACCTGCTAGGCACAATTGAAAATTGCCTGACAGTCTACTCCTGGCAGTCTACTCCTTTCCAAATCCTCCCCTATTCCTTCGAAAAACTGATCAACTTTCAAACAGGTTTTATTAAAATACGGAATATTGAAGCAACTTTTTGAAAACCATTTCCGTCAGAGGCAGGTTTAAGAGCATCGAGCCGCCGCGTTGGCATAGTCGCGTGCAAAATCGTGTTCAATGTATCGCGATAGTGTCGATGCTTTATGGAGCGAAGTTCGAGGGGATTTGTTACCGCTAAGCCCATTACCGCAACGCTGAATTACATTATGGCCAAAGGCAACCCCGTGGCGACAACGTTCGATGGTGCCTCCGTATCTGGGCATTCATCGATGATCGATCGGCCGTGTATGTTAGTTTTCCGCTTCGCCTTTCCTAATATGGATTCTCGTTAATAATTCAAAAACGAGGCACCGTCCGATATTTTTGCAAAGAAAGTCGTGGTTCGGAATCGTCTCAGCTACCACCGCGTTTCCGGTTCTTACACCTCGGGACACTCTGTATACGCTTGTAAGGCCTTAACAACATTCTTCAGTGACTTCTGAAGACACAACAAGTAGAAGTTTCAAAGTCAACGATGAATGAAGAAAAAGGATGATGAAGCATCTGCTTTCCCTTCATTCCATCTTCTATCCTTGTTTAAATAACGATTTGAACTTGTTCAAACCCTAATTTAAGGCTTTATTAGTCCAAACAATTTTTCCAAACAAATGCTACAAATGCTACGTTTCACTTAAAAAACTTAATTTGTTTCTCAAATCGCCACCGCTGCTTCACATGCAACAAAATTATTTACGTCATATAACTTGTTCCTTTGCATCGAATAACTTTCGTGAAAATATTTATTTCGCCAACCTTATCTCCTCTTGAGATATTTAACCATACCGATTTAAACGAAACACACTCTACCTACAATCTGTACAACCCTAAGCACGTGCGGTCAAGTGGACAAGTTAGTTATTATTAGAAGCGCCTTTATGCAAAGCCTTTCAAGGGTCGGAGGTCCCCTCGTGTTCGTTTCGAAATAGTTATCTTCCTTTCTCTTACTCGGAAGTATGATCACGTTTTTATTCTTTATCATCCAGCAACTGAACGTGTAACATGAAACGGAAATGGATTTCCAATGTTGTCCGGGAAACAAAACGTTGGCCATTCCTTTATCCCTCCTCTCTCTATATACCTCAACCTCTCGTGCCATTTCGCTAACGTTCCACTCGATCTCGACTACATCTATCTGTTACAGTCATCATACTTTCCAGATTCGAATCTCCTTCTCCTAAGCGTTACTGTCATACGATTCATTTCCCTCTGATCTGCGGAAATACAAAAGCCACGTCTGTTTCGTACCAATTGCCGGACCCTTTGTCCTCGACCGCTACCCTCGAGCTACCCTCGAGCTCTCTGTCTTCCGTATACTCCTGATCCTACCGTTCATTATATTATACTTACAACATTATCGATCGTACATTTTCTAATTTGCATGGAACAATTCGATACGTCCATAAGCGGTCAATATTTTTGCGTAATATTTGGGTTTGTGCAATATAATTGATCGTGTGTAGACGATATCGAAAGGTTGTGCAATATATTGTACGAAATTCAAACTTTTGAAAATATATTCCGAAACGACGTATATATTGGAAGACTTTAATGTGGCTAACGTATGTGGCTCCTTCGAAGCTTTTTACCCACTCCTCGAGTAGAATTTTTAAAAATTAAGAAAACCTTAAATTTAATCTTAAATTTCGAGGTCACGATGGGTTTTGCGGACGGTTTCTTTTGCAAATGTCTACCGATCCAGATGTGTACAATAACCCCAGAAAGTGACGACCATTAATTGGATTACACCCTGTACTGTTTGTGCTCGCGGTTGCGCAAAATATTACACAACCATCGATATCGTCCACACACGATCAATTATATTGCACAAACCCAAATATTGCGCAATAATATTGACAATGTATAGACCGCCGTCAAAATATTGTACAACCTATGTATATTGCACAATATTATACCGTCTATGGGCCACTTTTGGAACTAGCCACTTGTTCTATCACACTAGGAATAATTACAAATGAACGTCAATACGTTCGACCCTTTGCGATCGTATGTCTACTCTCAGCCACCACTACAAAGAACCATACTAACCTTATATTGTATTCCGCAGACTGAAAAGACTTAAGCCTTTAAACAATAGTAATAGATTCCAAGATATTAGTGGTATAATCAATTAATAGAAAGTTAGTAATTATAAGTTATACAAGACGATATGAACCAGTGGGTGAAATATTTATATATTCAACTGTTCAAAGACAAAAATATCGATATTGTTATATTTTCTGTAACAAATTGCAACGAACGCCAAATAGTCGACGATACATCGTAGAATTCCAAATAATATTATACAAATTGTGTTTAAGTGGAATTAGGCATTCTCGTTTCTTAGAATATTAAAAACAATGCTCCAAAATGCCAAAAAGAAAGTTACCAAAAGATACTAAATGATGGAGAACTATAAAATATAATTTTGATATAAAAACATAACATTAAAACACATTATTACGCAAACATATATCTAAAGTTCCCAAAGAATTAATAAATCTTGTTTATCCTCCACAATCCTGCATATTATGTATCACTGCTAATTCTTCGGAAATTAATCCCGACCAGTACGACACCCATGTCTAAATTTAATACGACCGCAAAGGGTTAATGTTAACCTCGATACAGTTTTTTTAAAGGAAATCTGTCTGTTAACAGTCGCGAAGTTCCTGTTGCTATACAACGGCTCGAATCGAATTTGGCCGCACTTTTATCAGCCGTTTAAATCCAGTTAGGCGAACTTCTAGCACCATTCGCGAAGCATATATATTCCTAGACCGTGTTACTTGTTTAGTCGCTAACTTATGCTCGGAGAGGTCCCGGCTAAGCCGACTTTAACGCCGGGAGCAGGTTAATCCGTTCGAAAGTTTGCGAGCTGAGACCTGAAGAATTCGAGACTCTGGCAAAGTTTGACGAAACACGCCACGCTGTTTACTTATTTATTTATTTTTTTTTTATTTTTATTTGAAGTTTTTTTGTGGAGACAAAGAGAAACTCGGAAAGAGGGAGGATCTCGAGCTACGTCATCCCCGAAAACGCACATTCGTAGATGAAATCGGAGGGGTTAAACCTCTCGCGTGAGGGGTCATATGACACGATTCTTCGGATTGCATCGCCAAGATATACGATCGCTATTGCGCTGAATTCTCTCTCCCCACTCGCCTAATCTCTCGAATTTTCTCGTAACGATTCTGTCCTTTTGTACTCGAGAAGCAAAGCGGATTAAATCCATCCGTCTTTTCGTCGTAAAACGCTCCGAAATGTTCCTCCAGCGATGTGAAAAAACGTCGACAACTTAGATGATAGTTCACTCTCTATCTCTCCTACGTCCAGGAAAGCCTTATTAAAAATGTGCATTCAAGTCGAAGAATTACGCTTCCGCTTTCCCGAGGTTGTTTCACTCTCGAAAAGTTTCGAGCTTGTTTCGGGTGCAGCGTGTATCTCAATTCGTCATTTTTTCTACTTCCAAAAACTTTAGTTCAAAAACTTTAATTCAAAAACTTTAATTCAAAAACTTTAGTTCAAAAACTTTAGTTCAAAAACTTTAGTTCAAAAACTTTAATTCAAAAACTTTAATTCAAAAACTTTAGTTCAAAAACTTTCACGCTTCTTCTCGTAAAATTTTAATTGTTTTCTCTATTAGTACGCGAGCACGACTCTCGATTGAGCGAAGGATTTTACTTTTCTTCGACTCTGCTGAAAATTCAAATTTCAATTTTTTCTTTTAATCTTTCGTTCTACAGTAAAATCTTCTTAAGGGGTAACACCACTCTAGAGGCTGAAAGAGAGGCTTGAACTTTGATAATTAATTTTGAGAGTATCGCAAAAGGAATAGGATTTCTTTGTACAGAGTTTATTTAACACATATTGTAGTATAAACAAAAAATTGTTGTATTATAATTTTAGCACAAAATGTCGACGACAAAGCGAGTCTTCAAAATCGACTTTTTTAAAAACGTTTTCACAGGATGACGGTTTTCTTGCTGTGTACAACATTCGGAACAAGAAACCAAGAAATTTTATAATGTAGAAGTACGTAGCGGTTGTTTTATATAATGTAAACTTTCGTTTTTATTAATAATTGACTATTTCTACTATTATAATCGACTATTTCTATTATCTACAATAATAAATTAATAAATTTGTTCAGCTCCTAGAGTGGTGTTACCCCTTAAGGGATCATTCTGGTTTATGAACGAAAATTTTGTTTACGTACTTTGATAGCGTACTTACTAACAACCCCAATAAGTTTCATATCAATATCTATATCAGTAAACTCTTTGAAAAATATACGAGAACAGCCTTTTTTCAGAGCATCTAAACCAGAATGATCCTTTAAATGCACAAGCTCGGGACTGAAACTTGTGCGTTTATCGTAGAGTCGTTATATTCTCTGATGTTTGCCGACGAGCTTCGAACGTAGAGAAGAACAGCGAATAAAGTTTTTGAACACGACTA
Source organism: Hylaeus anthracinus (assembly GCF_026225885.1). NCBI lineage: Eukaryota > Metazoa > Arthropoda > Insecta > Hymenoptera > Colletidae > Hylaeus > Hylaeus anthracinus. Next base: position 11,030 of record NW_026534704.1, read on the forward strand.
TCTCGAAATAGCTACCATAAAGTTTCCGCCTCGACGGACGCGTTTCTTGTCCGCTACTTCCGGTTCCGGCTGCGTTGAATTACTGTACGCCCGATGAAAACCTCTTTACAGACGAGCGTTCGCGGTAGCCAAGGAAAATTTATGCGCTTTCGCGGATTTTCCACCTGTCTTCGACCTAAAATGTTCCAGCCATTCCAAAATCGCTGGGCGCGAGATTGGCTGTGGCTCGAGCTGAATTGAAATTCGGAAGGAGGGGTGCGATTGAAGGACGCAGGTGCCATAAAATATGTACTCTTTCATCTTCCAACAGATCTGCGGAGATCTGCGGGATCCCTCGATCTTCAGATCACAGTTCATGCGTTGTATACGAAATATCAGGGTGGTAGAAATTAACCCACTGACGATTTTTGCTTGGAAATTCTATGTGGCGTGGAGGTGTGATTTTTTTAAAAAATATCAGCTTATAGGGAGTGATAAGATGGAGCTTTTTTGTATTTTCAGTTTATTCGTGCGACGTTTATTTTCAGGGATAAAAATTAAAAACTTAGGAGATTTTTTTCCTGAGATCTCGTAGATGGTCTGTTGCTGTTGTCTCAATGGAAAAAAAAGGAACAGTCGGACAATCGAATTTGAAAAAAAATATCACCTAATAGAGAATGACAAGACGAAGCTTTTTTATGTTTACAGTTTATTCGTACACCGTTTAGTTCCGGAGATAAAAATTGAAAACTTAGAAAACCTTTTCCCTGAGATCTCGTAGTGGTCTGATCCTGTTGCTGTTGTCTCAAAGGAAGAACAGGAACAGTCGGGCAATCGAATTTGAAAAAAATATCACCTAATAGAGAATGACAAGACGAAGCTTTTTTATGTTTACAGTTTATTCGTACGCCGTTTAGTTTCGGAGATAAAAATTGAAAACTTAGAAAACCTTTTTCCTGAGATCTCGCAGTGGTCTGATCCTGTTGCTGTTGTCCCAAAGTAAAAACAGGAACAGTCGGACAATCGAATTTGAAAAAAATATCACCTAATAGAGAATGACAAGACGAAACTTGTTTATGTTTACAGTTTATTCGTGCGACGTTTAGTTTCGGAGATAAAAATTGAAAACTTAGAAAACCTTTTTCCTGAAATTCAATTTTTGCAACTAGCTTCTGACTTTTTAATTTTTATTATCGAAACAAGGTGTCCTGCGAATAAACTGTAAATACAAAAAAGTTTCGTCTCATCATCCCCTATAAGCTGATACTTTTTTGTTTAAATTGATTTAACTTACATAAAGGGTTAATGAGAGAAAATAGAGAGTATAATATCAGGGTGGTACTTTAAGCAGTTCAGCTGTATGAAGCATGGGAGCTGTGACTTATCGGAAGCTCGGAAGCTCGATAGCTGCAGAGACCCTTAACTTTATCGTGACCATCGTCATATTTTAGAGATTGCGACCAGTGGACTGATTGAGGTGTCACAGTTGAGCCTGACATACGAGGATCCAGTTCCATGGGGTATCGGCTTTGATTCCTGAGACCATTTAGGGTACAGAAATCCTGAAATTGAGCTTTCGTAATAATCTTTTCCCCGCAAGCGCTTAGAATCCTCCACAATAAAGCCTCGCAATTCCCGTCAACCTTCTTTTTTTCCTCAACTTCATCCAGAACCTACTCTCTCACGAAAATCGTCTGATCGAATGAAAACAACTTTTTCCAGGTCTCCGGTCCCCTGGGAGCGTCTGCAGTGGGGGGCTTTCGCATAATCAGCCTCTTCGAGGGAGATCGACGCTAGGCTTTGGGGACGTGTCCATCGACAGAATCGATTCTTGGATGATGGAACGTCGCGCCTCGTGTGGACTCCAATCAGTTAGCGGCCGCCGTTAATGCTCCGATCGGGCCTCCTGGGATCATCCCTCGCGAAGGGCGGTCGCCGAGGTCCGGGGATGATGGGTTAAGGAAACCGTCCGAGAAGCCTCGAGACAAATTCGAAACCACTCGCTCGACTCCAGAAGAAGATTTCTTGAAGGAATGCCTGCAAAGACAGGATTCTCAAACCAGAACGCACGCTTTGGATCTCTACGAGCTAATTAAAGGGAGATACTTCTCTCGAATGTGTTTATCCTCGTCACGAAACGGACGACGATCTCGAGAGGACCTAATGGTACTTAAATACTCCAATGGAATACAGATCGCTGGATTAGCAACGAGAGAAAGCCGATATCCACGTCGATTCTACCCAGAGAACGTTCCGGAAGAGGTTTCCAAGAGACTTCTTTTCACCGTGAAATAAGCGGCGTGTTCTCCACGGGCACGACAGCTAGGAACAAAGGTAGATAATAAGGAGAAAAGTTGAGAAGGATGCCGCAGGCTTCAAGGACGTCATCCAGCATCACGCCGTGCGTATCCTCAGCAGTGCGTCTGCCCGAATGCGTCCCATGCGTGTCGTAACGCGGACGCGTTACCACACGCTGCACACTTTCTACCGTTGAAGGCTGGAAAATACGATCCCCGCGACCTCGGAAGAATAATTCGCCGCGACAGAGAGGGAGAGGAGTCCGTGTCCCGCGCAAGGACGCGTTGCTCGCCTTTGGGAATATAACCTCGCGCTGTACTCCGCTACGAAGAAGATACGAGCGAGTCCGATAGGTGATATCCGAGGACCGCGACACTTCATATCGAGAAGCTGCAATTGCCTCAGGGAGACCTCGATTCATCTGTCAGCATTCGAATGGAAGAATACCCCGTGGAGCTCCATTCGTCCTAGGGGAATAACGAGATCTTGTTGCATCCAGGGAAATTTTGCGGCGCAACGGGTTCCAGCTAGTGCACGCCAGAGGTTTAAATATTAATAAAAAGGGGTTGCTGAGAGAGGTTCGATCTTTGGGAAGGTGGATGATCTCCAGGGCGTGGAGTTCGGAGATAATATTGGAGCCTATGCGCGATCATCTCGACAGTATTACCATCGCCCATTCCACGGCGTCGATGGAGAGAATAGTCCAGGGACGAAGATTGGTCCCACGAGGGTGAAGATACCTTCTTATCTTCTACCTTAGTCTCCTGCACTCAGGGAAATCTTGCGGCGTAACGGGTTCCAGCTGGTGCACGCCAGAGGTTTAAATATTAATAAAAAGGGGTTGCTGAGAGAGGTTCGATCTTTAGGAAGGTGGAGGATCGTGGAGCCGTGGAGTTTGGAGATAATATTGGAGCCTACACGCGATCATCTTGAGAGTATTACGACCCACGGCGTCGATGGAAAGAACAGTCTAGGGACGAAGATTGGTCCCACGAGGGTGAAGATACCTTCTTGTCTTCTATCTCAGTCTTCTGCACTCAGGAAAATCTTGAGGTATGGATGACAATTTAAATATCGAGTTCCTGAACATTGAAAGTCCGTGAAGATACCCCTGTTCTATATCTGAAGGCCCAGATATAGAGATACGAAAGTATCTGGGCTGAGAGTAATAGCCTCAGAAATCTAACCCATTGAATCTCATCATCTCTCGTCTCTCGACCACAAATTACTCTTACGGTCATACCAAATCCCACACTCAACCGTCTCGAAACGTTCATCCATTAAATCTCATCATCTCTGATCTCTTGACTCCCGAGTCGCTTCACGCAGCAAGTATCAAAACATTCAACAGAAGATGCAACCTCCGTTCCTCAGGATGCGATGCTCCGTTACGTACACGACGAGGACGCCTTGCGTCGCATTCACTTAAACGCCACTCTGGTCCACTTGCGATCCCTGATCCATCGCGTGACAGCCATGCATCGCCTCGACAATATCACCGGCTTCTTCAGCGACATGAACATCACCGACGAGGACCTTGATTACGTGAACAACTTCGGCGCCACTACCCTCCTGAAGACCGCCAATCTTCAATCCTCTTGCTACTGTAACGGGACAGTCAGAGACCTGGCTCTCAGGTACAAGAAGTACCACGGTTACGTGGCGCTAGTGGTTTGCCTCTTTGGAACCCTGGCAAACATGCTGAACATCGTCGTTCTCACGCGAAAGGACATGGTCACCACCCCCATAAACCAAATCCTCACTGGCCTAGCTACTACCGACATGCTGGTTATGCTCGAGTACATTCCGTTCGCTATTTACATGTACATCGTGCTTCCGAAGAGGCCAACGTTTCCTTACGGTTGGGCGGTGTTCGTCCTGTTTCACATGCACTTCGCCCAGCTGCTGCACACCATCAGCATCGCCATCACCCTCACGTTGGCTGTTTGGAGGTACATCGCTATCAGGTGAGCGGAATACCGTTTATCCGTTTGCGGTTCGGGAAGAACCGGGAACAGCGGTCGCTTAGGCAATTGCTTGTAACCAGGTGATTTCGGATTTTACAGAGAAGATTAACTCGAGGCTTGTACAGAGGGAGGTGTTTAGATTAACAGTCTGTCTTATAAGACCGTATCGGCTATATTTCTGTGAATGTTTATATGTTTGTACAAAATTTTATATGGGTCCAAATTAATAGAAAGCGTGCCGAGACGGTGCCAAGCTGTAATTGCTAATGGATGATATTGGACACCTTACTAGGTAAATGCGTATTAGTATTTTAGGTGTAGATTCGACCCATGTAAAACTTTGTACAAATGTGTAAATATTTACGAAAATATAGCCGACACGCTCTTGTGAGACAGACTGTATTTGCCTGTTTTAAGTTGTTATTAGGTCGTTTAGAACGCGAGATTGAGGAAGGAGAAAAATTAAGGTGCGAGGTACTGCTGAGATTAATGTAGCGTTGGTGTCTTCGATGCTAGAAATTTGGAAGCTTTCCCTTTAAGGGGCGACACCACTCTAGAGGCCTCCGTAGTTTCGAAAGATACGATTCGAGTTCAGATCAGTATTAAGTGACAAATACTTGGTATAACAATGACGAATGAATATAAAAATAATGAACAAAAATGAAACTTCCAGGGACGATTGCGGTTTGATATTTAATGCTGAGGAAAAAGGTACACGAGTGTTCGCGGTAGATAGCAAAGAGTAATAAAAAAAAAGAAAGAAGAGCAAAACATTAATTAATTTAATTGCAAACATTATCGAATTCCGCACTCCAGTGGCTGAAAAAGAGGCCCAACTTTGATCATTAATTTTAAGAGTATCGCAAAAGAAATAGGATTTGTTTACACCATTGAATTGTTTGAAAAGTAAGCTTGGTGCAAAAGAAAAATTAAGGCGAGCTCAGTCTAATGCTGGTCTTCGATGCTAAAAGTTTAGTTCGTCGACGGCACTTTTGAAGGCGAAACCCTCTCGCTTTGGAAGACACTGCCTTGGACACCTTAAACGAGTTTTATCGCGTTCGAAACAATGCGACCAGCAATAAAAGTTTACGGCGCGACTCCCGGCGAAAAATGCTGAACGCTTCGCGAACAACGCGGATATTATACTGCGATAAAAGGGAACGAGGGTAATTCGCGTTAAATGTAACAGGACGCGGCGATACACGTTCGATAATAAATTGTAAGTTCCTTCTATCGGACGATATTGCGCTTTTTATGGTGATAGGAAATAAGAATGGGCGGAGTGTGTAAAGAATTTATTGCATCCCTTACATATGTTACTTCAAGAAATGGTACGAATCAGCTAGGGTAAATCTCAACACATCTCGTTAAAGGTCTATTTACACATATCCGTAACGTGTCAGTTCCGTATCCGTACCGTATCCGTACCGTATCCGTACCGTATCAATAACGTCACGGAGCGGTGTCGGACGTGTGTGAACATGCCCATTAAAAAACAACAGAAGAATATTTAAAATCACTGACACTGATGGAACATTACGGAACTGAACGGATACGGAACTGACGCGTTACGGATATGTGTAAATAGACCTTAAAGCGTCTTGTTGTCGAATTCCCTTAAGCGCCGATGATGTATAGACATATAGACACAGCGTTAGTACCTTCGTCAGGCGTAAGTGACCGCGAATTAGCCATTACTTAATTACAGGTGTTTTCGATGGTTAACGCGTAAACCATCGCACACATGTATCGATCGCGTACACAGGGTCGAGCACCTGTACATCATCTAAATTACCAACAATGTATATCCGGCCTCAACGTAAATCTATCCAGCATTTCAGATGTGTTTGACGCCTGTCTACAAACCATAAGTAGATACATTCGGTTATTCTAAACAAAACGATAGATACACGCTGTGAAACGTTCCGATTCGTGTTTGCTGAATAAATGAAGCTACCGTGGCCACCGCGATAACGAGACTGTTCATTAAAGCAGCAAAACAACCCGTACACTGTTTGTACGGCGTGTGTTCCCCGCGATTACACGTTTGGCTTCCCTTATCGTGTTTTATGAATTCCGGCCACGGAATTAACCGCGGAAGAGCCACGGATACGTTTCGCAACGATTTAAAGGGAACTGAATATAAATTCGAGGATACTCGATTAACGCGGAGTGAAAAAAAAAAAAAACACGAAATTTCGTTCGGAAACGTGTCCCTCTCGAAGCGAGCCATCTCCGCTCGATTCGATTCGATTCGATTCGCCTGTCGGGGTCGGAGTAGTTCGAATTTATTCTGGAATTCATTTCAAAGTTCGTTGGAGAGGGGTTGATTGTCGATACAAAAGCGAACTTTTAAACAAGCGATTTTCATTTTTAAACAGACTACTTTCATCTCTTTTTTTCCATAGTTAACGCGTTGACAGAATTGAACAAATTAATTCCGAATGTTAAGGGCGAAAGAAAATTAATTTGAACGAAATCCTTGAGTTTCGACGAAGATCACAAGTACAAATGCCACGATTAATGTTTGATTATGCAGTTTCCAGCAGGCTGTAAAGAAAAGTTAATCACGGTAGAAAGTTTTCGATATCATTAGTCCGGCAGCCAACGTGTTAAAGTTAAGTTCGTAGATCTTTAGTTCTTAGTATCTATTACATTCATTTTGCAAAGAATTCCGAACGTAACAACGGAAACTCGGTTTAAAATGGCTTGTTTAAGGCTGGCAATCGATGGATATTTATTTAAGAGACCATTTGAACCAGAGGTAAAAAGCTATACCAGGAACGAGCAAATGATTGCTACGGATGGTTTTGTTCTATTTCTCGATATTCCAAAAATAGAAGATAAGACCATTTTCATTGTTAACGTTCCCAGGCGGACTAGACTCCCTTTCGACTTTAAGCGCCGATTACTCTCGTTATTTCCAGTTATTGTTGCCGGTAAACGAGAGCCAAACTTCCGTGAACGGGAGAGACCGTTTGATTCAAATATCGGAACGAAACAGTCCCGGTTCTTTGTGATTCCTGTTCAACAATCGAGCAACGTTATGTGCTCACGGATCTCGGAGTTTCGATGTAAACGCTCCATTTCCATAGAGGAAAATTCCATTAAAAAATACCAGCGTCGATCGATTGAATTTTATTTAAAACTAGAACCCATTCGTCGAGATAATTACTCGTCGAAGTAAACAACCTGTGACTTTTAGGTGTATATTCGTGCTTCTATATGCTACGACTGCGATTTATATTTGAACATTTACGTACTCGCTGTATTGATTCTACACCCTCTGCCCCATAACTAACCGGAATGGCTTTAAAAATAACAGAAATAGTTAGAAAATCTTGACATAATCATTTTGTTTATCTATATATGACTGATTACAATCTGACTGATTACGATCCGACTGATTACGATTCGACTGATTACAATCAACGTCCAGGCTAAACCTTTGAACCTATGTAAAAAGCTGAAATTTTGCACAGAGGATTCCTTTACGATGTATACAAGGAATAAGAAAGGATATTTCGAAATTCTTTGCTTGAAAACGAATCGAAAACGAAGAATGACATTTTTTCATAGGAAGCTTCGTTTTCGTAAAAATAAATCGAAAGGTTTGGTTAATCATGTCTGACCACGACTGACCAGTTCTACTGATTCTGGCATTGTCTAATGTACCATACCTCTTCTATAGTAAACTGCAATTTTTTTAAATGATTAAAACTAATCGAAATGGATACTAACGTAACAGAAGCAACATAAATTAGCAACACAAGTAGAAATGGCGAGTAATGGTCAGACACGCTGGTCAAGTCGTATACGTGCTCCAAAGAGATTCAAGACCAATTTTCTCAAACTTAAAAACTCAAATTAAAAGGCTCTGTTGCTCGTTTTCGATTCATTTGTTGAAGTTGAATGTTGAAGTAAAAAAATTGCTTTTTCGTTTAAAATTTTTTTTTAGTAATTTTGTTGGGTGCGTGAACAAATGAAAATTTTTGTTGGCCATACGTGGACAAATTGTGGACAAACGAATGCGACTTGATTTTTATCAAAATTTGCATTTAGGGGTGCCAATTTCACGAAACTCAACAATATTCATTGGGGTTCCACTAGGGTCGAAAAGGTTAAGCGTATTCTTTGAAAAAAATTTTTATTACGCCATAAAACAAGAATTTTCGATCGAATTACCGTCGCTGTAATTCCCACCTACAACTTTTTTCATATCTCGATGCTCGAATGTAACCATCACGTGACCGAACGTTGAAAGAATATCCCCAGAGTTCCACCCTCGCACGAAACCGACCATCCAACGTGAAATATTTGCTTTACGAGTCGATGCGAGTCGTAGAAACTATTCCGGCCACCCCACTCGTTTGAATTCGTCAGTCAACGAGTTTGCATTTCATTCGACGAGAGTACTCGAGACGTTAAACACACCAGCGAATAAACAGAATAAAAAATGAACGATCAGGAAGTTCCTCGCGGAAACCGAATTCCCGAGTAAATAAGACGGTTGCCGGTTTCCTCAAACTGGAGCCACCTCGTTCCGAAGAATCTTCCAATTCGGCATTCTAACATGAACGTTTAACGATTATTTCACGTATCTTTGTTTAAACGGAATTCGATGTTTGCTCCGGTCCAATCAGATTCTGGAATGAGAACGTAAAATTTTAACGCACAGTTCTATTAAAATTCTACCGTGACGTGAAAAACGCGTGTCAACAATCGTACGTACGTATGTTTATTAAAAAGCAATTTTTTGCTTGAAAGTAAAACCGTGTTTTTCTTTTAATGGAATTTTATATGGAATTTTATATGGAACATTGGTGCCCTCGTGCTACAGTTAGAAACTATTTCAATCGAGTCGCTTGGTCAGTTAACGTCGTACAAAATTTTAATGACACGCACGTTTAATAACCCTCCTGCTTTGGTTCTGCAATTTGTTAACTCGTTCGCGACATTGTTCGGCTCCGTTTTGCATCGTATCTCTTCGGGTTCGCCAATTAAACGATATTACAAAGGTGGACACAACACTTTGACGTAAATAACGATCCTCATTAAAATCCAATTAATTTTACGAACAAAAGTATGTCAATTATCGCGATGAAACGTTGCGATTCGCCGGTCCATCGCGTACTGAAATTTCAAGCAATGTTCTTTGTTAGACGATGACCGAAGTTAGGATAATTCCACGGTTCGGATGTTCCACGCGAATGCGGCGAGCATTTATTCAGTGGCCCAAGAGCGGACGCTTGAGGGGATCGTTCAATTTCATACTATAACGATATTTCTCTACCCCGAAGCGAAAACAATGGCGAAATTGGCGCTAAATTCACGGCTAGGTTGCGACAACACTAGACCTAGTTCCAGCAACGGGCATCGTCTGTGTCAGATTCTGCTACTGCGAGATTAAATTACTTCCAGCTGGATACGCTTTACTCTAATTTAACAAAAGGTCAGGTATTTCATTTAATTAAAAGATGGAGGAAATTTTATTTGATTATGTCAGATCTAATTTCATATAAATAACACAATTTTTTGGAGAAGCGTTTCAGCGACAAGTTGCAATGGAGGAGAGGGAAGAAAATGGCCTATTGGAAATTTTAATAGCGACCAAATTTAGTCATCTAGCGAGCCAAGTTA
>NW_026534705.1:0-4204 GCF_026225885.1 Hylaeus anthracinus
CTAAATCGCGACGAGCGTTTCGCGGAGGATTCCATTCGACGGGGGGGGCGAATCCAGGCGGTGAAATTCTCACCCTTATCGGACGTCATCGGTAGCTAGGGTCGGTGAAAATTTAATGAAGCCACTTAACGATGACACGGGCATCGATGTTGGCTTCGATATTCCTGGAACGTGTATTTTCTGAAATGTCCGCAACGGTGGAATAGCGAAACCGCGTTCGTGGTGATCGATAAACTCTGGATAATTCCGATACTCTATTTACGACTTGGGTAGTCCGAGGGCCTGAAACTTAATTAACTCTTTGCACTCGAGGTCTTTTTTTCTGGTATCTACCGGTAACTCGAATGCTAAGCTTAGATTGACTCGGAAGATGTAGTCGGATTCGTGATCGCAAACCAATTTCAGATTTTACTGCACCTTTTACTGACCTCTACTCCACCGACAATCATTTTATTGACACTCCGAGTTCCAATGAAATTAAACGTAAAAGAAATGGAAGATGGTAACGCTAAACCTCACGCAGTTGATCGGATGATTGTTTTCTTTTAAAAATACTTTCGCGTAGTTTCTCGTATGACATACGTAAATTATGTACGATCGTTTTACGTGTTAATTTAGCTTGTTTCGTTTAGAAATAAGCTGAGTACTTTTGCATTAGAATCCCAAGTATATTTGCAATCGATGAAGGTGTTTTTAATGTTAGTCATTTGTACAAATAAAATGTTGGTAGGTTCAGTGTTAACCCTTTGCACTCGAGGCCTTTTTTCTAGTCTCTACCAGTAACTCGTATGCTAAGCTTAAATTGACTCGGAAGATGTAGCGTATTAATAAGTATTACTGTTAACCCTTTGCACTCGGGTGGCGCCTCTAGGGCGACATATGTAATTTAAAAGTGATTTTTTTGAACGTACAATTTAAAATTCACTTACATCGAAATACAACTAATTATTAATCGAAATAATAATACATCGAGTCATGAACGTTCGTAGATGTTCTTCTTCGAAGTAGAGTTTTTGGTTTCACAGAAATTTATTATAAAAATGGACTGGATTTGATTCTATAGAGAAATGCCTCGATCGCAAAGGGTTAATAAAATGTGTGTAAAAATTTAAAACTACGAAAAGAGTATACACACGTACATTTTCGATTTGAGTTTTTCATACCAAATATCCTGGAAGAATTTAACGACACACCTTGATCGCTCGAGGAAGCTCTGGCTAGAGTATCGTATTCGAAACGAATTTGTAAACGAACACCTCTCCGATGGCAAAACCCGCAACATACATCCCTACAATCCGTGCGCTGTGATTAATGGCACCGGTTACCGAGCACTTGGTACGTTACGAACAAAATCACGAACGTCATGACCAAGTTCGTTACTGTCGTCATAAATGCACTTTAACGTAATAAATTCGATATAAATTGTTGTACCGTGTTACGCTCGAGTGATTGCATTACGCGGATATTAAATGTAAACTTGATATTAAATTTACGAAACGACGCGATGCTGTCACGATACACAGGGTCCACGAAGCAACCTCTATGTTGTATACAAAAAACAATATATATATATACGTTATTTAATATATGTATTTCACACATTTATGTATAAACAATAAGAAACTGGACATGATTCGACAGTTTCTATTTTTGCATGGCGATGGAAGAAATTTTCGTGTTCTATTTTAGCCGAGAATTATTATAATATTGGTCCGCAATACTTAAACTATTGAACCAATTAGAAAACAATGCGTAACTTTAAAAAATTTTAAAAGAGTTGCTAGAGAATTAGGTGAAAATCTTATAGATGAAGAACTGCAAGAAATGATCGACGAAGCGGACAGATACAGAAAAAATAACTTTTAAAAATTTAAAAAGACTTGCTAGAAAACAATGCGAAAAGCAATTGCTGGAAATTCGATTACCTTTAATACGGCATCTTGGACGACCCAATCGGATGTTTCTAACTCGAGATATGGCCTAAAATGTGAAGGTGTCTCAGAAAAAAAATCGAAAACAATTCAAAAATTCATAGAAAAATAACCTATGCGTAGAAACATTTTTCATTGCGATTTTCGAGTTTAGCAGGCCAAAATACATAAGAACAAAAATTGTGGCATTAAAGGTACATTTTCGCTGCAATTTAGTGTTATAGAAATTCTCGCGTTTTACTTATCGAACCCTGGGTACACTTGTACGTTCAAATCTGTCATATTGTTAACTAATTGTTATATAGACTTATTTTGATCATTCGACGTACTTCCGAGGCACCTTGTACACTTACGTAGCATTTTAATAGAGCAATCGTTTCAGCACAGGAGAAATTGTCAACAAGATGTAGAAGAGACACTTGCTGCAATTACTGTCGACGTTGAAGTACTGACACATCTGCAGTCAGGTACACGTTCAAAGTAATTAATTAAGAGACCCACTGTTGCTTCCACAGAGTTTTTTTAGGACACCGATAACACTGACGCGTAACAGTGTTTCACGAATCTTCTCAGAGACTAATGAAGATACCGACTCCATCTTTCTTATAGCTATACAAGAAACAGGTTTGAATTCCGTTTAATTGGTTCCGAGATAATCACGGTTCTGTAGATTCGTAAGAACTAAATTTAAATCGTGTGTTCAAATTTCTCTCTCTCTCTCTCTCTCTCTCTCCCTCGAAAGCACTTTCTGAACAACTTATTCACACTCCGCGCGCATTTACAGCCGAATACTACTTTTTCCCCCCGGTGTATAAATATTCATTTCGCAGAGTAACGCGTAAATATCGCAGAGCGGTTAAGCAGGCGGTTTACGTAACTTAAAATTAATCGAGGTTGCATAATAACCACCCTGCTCCGGAGCACGTATCTCCGACAGATGTGAAAACTAGAATAATTTGATATAAATGTACGTTTCGTTGAATTACCAAAGGAGAGAGACCGTGACGTCGTAGGGGTGGCAATTGTTTAATGAGTCGCGCGGGAGAATACCGCTTGCTCCGTCTCTTCTAACAGTGAAACAACATCGAGGGTAACTTTTGTCAAATGAGCCGAAATGCGCGGTATTCTGCCAACGTAATTACAAAATTATGGTAAATGTACGTTGGTAACATACATAATTAGAAATACAATGCGAGGGAGCGGAGTATTCCGCAAGTCCCGTCTCTCGACTAAAGTCAACCGACGCGAATGTGGTTTCTGCGCGCATAGCTGATTCCGCGGTACGTTGTTGCGAACCTTCTCATAAATTTTACATGTAATCCTTCCAGTATCGCGGAATTATCGTGTTAGGATGAAAATAAATCGTCGGACGAACGACTATTCGCGGTATCGCGCCGATACCAGTACGGTATCGACGAGGATCGTCGAATAAACGCAGCGATCGCTAAACGTAACTGAAATTCCCTTTAAAGTTATTCGACTGTCTAGCAATCCGTCGTGGAAACAATTTTAAAGATTCTTTTCGCCGAAGGGTTTAGCAAACGTTGAATTTATTTCGAGTTCGAGCATTAACCGCGTCGGTGGTTGCGGTATACGGCGCGGGTTGGATCATTTGAAATTGAACACGGAATTTTGGTGCGTTGAAAATGTTCGTTCCGCGCAACGTTAAAGAATTCGATACATTTTTATCGAACAGACGCTGTTGTTCTCGTACGTTTTCATACGCGTTTGTTTCATTTCGAATTATTCTATTTTACGACCAGTAGGTATTTCTGGTATGATCGGAATCGATTTAAAAAAAAATTTAATAACGAAATATCTGCGTGACTGGCGACCGTATGCGAACGATTGTTTCATACTTTTTCTACCCGTGTATACTTTTATACTCGCCACTCTTTTTGCTTCGCGTAGCGTGAAGCTGGCTCTCCCCTTTTTGGAAAAATCAAAATTTTCTTTTTGCATACGTTTGCTCATTTTTTGCTCACGAATGCTCATATGGAATGTTCGTTTGCTTCTCCTTAGTTCAACAAATATACGCGATTCAAATTTGGTGGGGACAGCTTCACGCTACTCCCCCCCTTTTTGGAAAACTCGAAACTTGGAAAACTGAAAATTCCTCGCGGTTGTTCGATGGCTTTATTTAGTCGTAGGTTACTCGATCCCATTCCTTAGGGCACACCACGTATATTCGAGACATAGTACTTTTAACGGGTTGGATTCGCAAGAATTCGGCAGCCGTTGCTTCAAAAGTAATTCTAAATATTAAATGCGTG
>NW_026534706.1:0-20909 GCF_026225885.1 Hylaeus anthracinus
TCAGTTCATGTACAATTTTAAAATTTAGTTGCTTTATTATAAATTCTAAATATTGAAGATTTTTTTCCAAGTCACTAACCATCAATTCATGTACAATCATAGAATTTATAATAAAACAACTAGATTTTGATTATTGAAAATTTTGTTTCCAAGTCACTAACCATGAATTCATCTACAATCTTAAAATCTAGTTTCTTTATTATAAATTCTGATTTATGAACATTTTTTTTTTCAAGTCATTAACCATCAATTCATCTACAGTCCTAAAATCTACATGCTTTATTATAAATTCTGATTATTATAGAGGATGTCCTCGAATCACGTAATGGATATCAATGGAAAAATGTCAACGATGCCAGCAAACCTCTCATTTTTTAAATAAAATCACGTTCCAGCGACCTAGCAGCCGAATGTTGCAATTCTGAAGTTCGAATTTAAACAAATTCTAAATTTCTAATGGAAAGGGTACAAAAGTTTCTCCGGCGTTGCCTTAATAATGCACCAGAGCTGCTAGAATGCCCCAGGCTGCCGCAGCGTTATCTATTATGGTCCCTTATTAAAGAAAAAACCGCCCTGACGCGAGAACTTGGTAATTAAATTGCGCGCTTCTTAGAAATCTCGAGGAACTTCCTCAATCTTCGGAACTCTCGGAACCGCGAAGAATTTCGGTTTAGAAATAAAATCCCTGTCGGCGGAGGCGTTACTGTTCGTTTCGGGGGTGGACGGTGTAAAATAAACTGTTCCATCGATATCCATTAACGTCGCCCTCGGTACAACCACCCGTTTCGGCCGATCGAAACTTCGTTTTCGCTTACGGTGTTTGAAAAACCGTACCACGCTCAGATAAGGCGGTTCTGGGATATGTGCTAACGTTTATCCCTAATATCGACTCAACCCTAATGCTTCTTTGATACCTCGTTTCTTCGTAACAGGTTTTTAATCCCTGAAACTATCCCCACGAGAAACGCGCGCGAGAAAATAAAAGGAAAATGTTGAAATATCTAGGGTATGTTTTAATGATGATATTTTATTTTTATTATTTTATTATTTTATTATTTTTATTGTTTTTGTCCCAAGATTAGTGTAAGAATCGGAAATGGGAGGTAGCTGGGACTACGCTTAAAAGATTAGAATTTGACCTTCATCGGTCCCCGGTTGCGACAATTTTCGCAGCAGAATCCGTATTAGAAATACTAGTTGCAAAGAAATTAATACTACGCGCTCCAGTAGTAGGAAGGTGTCTGGAACAAGTGTTGCGTTTGATTAACTCGGTCTGAACGATTTATTTCACCGCGATGATTTTTATATAGGAAGATGGAAGACGGATTACGAAGAGAAAATGAAACCTCCTCTCGTTCGCATTTCATTAAAATATTTTCCACTTTCATTCAGGCGTTCTCTGTCGTTACGAATCCCTTTTGGGGATCTGTTGCGAACAGTAAAGCAACGACAACTGCGACGAACTCACTGGAAAAAGAACACTTTTAACAATCATACCAATTACAGAAATTACAACTTTTTCACGAGGAAGTGTTTTTTTTCCTCCTACGCGGTCGTTCCGCGCCGATGGATGGAAATATTTTTTTTTCACGCGAGAGAGATACAGCGTAACGGGATACGAATGTTCTGAATACATATGGCGTGCTTTCGCCACCAGAGGTGATACGATGAAACCAGTGTTTATTTTTGCGCTCAATTTAGTTTATGGAAAATATACGAAATGGATTCGCCGAAATTCATGTAACGATACATTCTGAACAGAACTTGTGATAAAAGCACGACGCCAAAGTATTTTTGATGTACACAAAAAATGAACAGAGAACAAGAATTGAACCAGCAATGGCTGTAGAAGCATTAACACATTGACCGCCAAACGAATATTCTTGAAAATTTCTGCTAAGATTAAATATTATTTAGACCATCGGAGTCTAGGTAATGAAACATTTATCGTGGTATTTGGTTTTGTAATTACATCAAAATTCAAGAACTTCATTTAGATTCATCTTCTGTGACGTCTAACTTTCAGAATTAATCTTTTTAGTTCTTGAGTGAAAAACACTGTCACCCATATATGGGTGACATGGCGATCAACGTGTTAATAACGAACCATTAAAAATATATGTAGCTCCAATAGTTCATCCACTTGAAGATTCAAGTTTTAGAGAAGCGTGAGCCAGTAAAAAAAGTGATTTCCGGAGGATGTCCTAGCATTTGCCAACGTATCCACGGTTAATAAAATTCTTTCGATTGGCCGATAGTGACTGAGACCACCTGGCGTTGAGCCAAGCTAACCAGAAGTCGATTGATTAGGTTACTTCACATTTCTTACATACACCCTGCGCGGGCGGAGCCACGCTTCCTGATTTCAGCCGTTTCCGATTGGCCCAGATATTAGGTCATCCCTTCTGAGCCATTGGCGGATATATAATATCATTGGAACAGGCAACAGAGCCTGTAAATCTGCCAGGAACCACTACCCACCAGGATCGTACATCTGGATAAGGGGTTTTAAGTAAGAAAAAGGGGAAACTTTCAATTACTGAATCCTACTGTCGAGCTATAGACTTCTGCGTCCTGCAGACCCTCACGGCTATAAAACTTTGCAATAGAGGAGCAACTTGGCGTATTAAATTCTAGAGATGGTCTTAAAATCTGGGAAAATTTGATATTCGGAAGAATTGTTTCCTCGGGATCCTTTGGTGGGGGTGTTATAGGGCAAAATATAGAAGGATACGACGTGGACATGTTAGATGATTTGAGACCTTTCGCGAAGGTGTCCACCTGAACTTTGATTATACAACCTCTGTCCCAAAAATAACCGGAATGGCTCTAATTTAACCGTTTGAGTCCCAGGGGGTATTGAAAAAACACTGTCGAAGAATCTTTAGCCTCGACGTTGAGTGTAATCAGTCAAAACATCATTCATTATTATATATTATATTATTATATCATTATTATATATTATTATTATATTATTATATCGTTATTATATTATTATATCATTATTATATATATAGATAATTTTGCGAGGAACAAATGAATCGAAAATGAGCAACAGAGTTTTTTAATTTGAGCTTTTAATCTTGAGAAAATTGGTCTTGAATCTCCTTGAAGCACGTGTACGACTTGACCAGCGTGTCTGACCATTTCTCACCATTTCTACTTATGTTGCTAATTTATGTTGCTTCTGTTACGTTAGTATCCATTTCGATTAGTTTTAATCGTTTAAAAAATTGCAGTTTGCATAGAAGAGGTATGGTACATTAGACAATGCCAGAATCAGTAGAACTGGCCAGTCGTGGTCAGACATGGTTACCCAAACCTTTCGATCTATCTTTACGAAAACGAAGCTTTCTATGAAAAAATATCATTCTTCATTTTCGATTCGTTTTTGAGCAAAGAATCATCCCCTGTTGATGATGTTATATTTATAGGAGGTGATTCTACATGAAAAAAATAAATCGAAAATAAGGAATAAAATTTGTTCATTAAAGGTTTCCATCTGAAGAAATTCGGTTTCGAATATCTGCAATTGATATAACTTTACATTAATAAATTAAGTTAGTAACTAAATTACATGTCTTATTTTCATTTAAATTCGCTCTAAATCCGTAGGCAGAAATGCGTAATACAGCACATCATTTTGATACTAACGATATTAGTACCACTTATAACTGACACGTGACTTGTATCGGGATCCATCTATCTAAACTATAATTACGCGTACGCGTACTCGTTGAAGATTCAAAACCGTTTTTCTCGAGAACGAAACCTCAAATGAAAAATTTTATTCTTTATTTTCGATTTGTTTTTTTTTTTATGTAGAATCACCTCCACCTCGCTGGGACACCCTGAATAGATAAACAAAATGATTATGTGAAGATTTTCTAATTAGTTCTGTTACTTTTAAAGCCATTCCGGTTATGGGACAGAGGGTGCAGTAACAAAACACGCTTCGAAACCGATACCAAATTAAACATCGAGTACACATAGCCCCCCAAACTCGTAGCTCCAATCCAAGCCCTCAATTTTTATGACTTCTTTGTCCAATATCTCTGCCCTGTTTACCATTCTCCTCCTACTCTGTTCCTCGATAGCTTCCACGATTCTTTTCTGACAGAGCGCAATCTTCTCAGAACGACTACATCGACAGTTCCCAGTTCATACCGTTTCCATCCGACAGGACACGTCTCAGGTGTTCTCGAAAGTTGTAGCACCCCCCGCAATTCCTAGGGGTATCCAGCGATCCCGTCTACCGATAGAGACGTCGCGTCGCTGTAAATTCTTTTCGTCGCCATGCGTGATTGATTCGACGCCCATGGCGATCCAATCGGTCTACCCTTCACCGACTATCCGTTTCGAATTCGAGCATTTCACATTTCGCGTGAAATTGTGCTTCCGCGGGACTCAGAAACGGTCGCAAATACGTTAAATTTGGAAGCAATTCTGTTCCCCAGAAACGCGATAAAAATTCGAAAACGTTCAAGCAAGAGCATTTTAAGAAAGCAACCGTTTGACCTGGAATCGTTGGACGTTACCGATGCACAAGACATCGATCAGGACGCGTTCGTCTGTCTATAGCGGTTTAGCTCACGGAGCATTCCTCGTAGAGGAACGTCGAGGACAGGACATGTGTTCTGGAACGATAGAAATTTCCGAGAGGCGTTAGTAAACGAGTCCAACTTTTCCAAGCCGAATCGATCGACGTTCACCCGCTAGACATCGATGTTCTATTCAGAAGACATCCAGAAAGGCTTCTAAATTCAATCGTTTCCATCGTCGTCATTTTTACCGAAAGCTACGACGGCTAGTAACCGATTGTTCGAATATCTCTTCATATGTCAAGCACGTGAAAAGATGTTTCGAAAAAGAAACCTCCAGATGTTTCCAAAGTAGACTTAAAACTCGTTGTAGACTTAAAAGTTTCGGTGTACGTTGTTAAAGTATAAAGAGGATTTGGTTAAAAGTTAAATGTTCGCCACAATCTCTTCGAGATAACGCTCTCAAAGCTCGGATCTCCTAGAAAATGCGAAAAGAGGATGTTTCATCCGGAAGTATCGTTATAACTCCGTCAATGGGCCGCAGGAGCAAGGCTTTCTCCTCGGATCCATGCCTTTCGCGTTCAACACGACCGTTTTCTTTGTCAACGCCTTTGAAGTTTCTTGATTTCCGGCATTATGGGATCTGCAAACGATGCAGAAATCTTTGTTCGCGTTTTCCACCTAGGAAAAGTGTTTCTATATTTTCCGGCACGCTGAGAAGATTACGGTTGAGATACAGTGGCGCGGAGGACCAAGAGTTCTCAGCAGGATCCACTGATCCCCAGTGGACCGCATCGTTTTGTAGACCTGGAAAATAAACGAGGAAAGTAGATAGAAAAATGGAAAGTCATTTCTGGGTGGAGTGAAAAATGTACTGGCAATACGTTACAGTAATACTATAGGTAAATAAATATATAACATAGGTGATAATATATTGATATATATAATATAATGATATAGTATTTATATTATATTATATGTCTCGTTCTCGATGATAGTATTGTAGTCATGCTCGTCATTTTTCACTTCACAACGCATAAACATGTGAATATATAGACCGAGCCTTTGTACGAGGGGCGACTGAAAATTGCGGCGAGGGGGAACGTGTCTGACTTTGACTATTTTCAATCATTACAATCAGTGATTTTCAATCTGTTTTATTTTCTAAAAATTGAAACTAATATTAACCATTCTGTAACACTATTTTGGTTATTTAATATATTCTTGTTATTATGCACATACAAGAAAAATAACCAAAATAGCGTTACAGAATGGTTAATATTAGTTTCAATTTTTAGAAAAATATGAATATATTCTTGTATGTGTGTAACAACAAGAATCTACTAAATAACCAAAATAGTGTTACAGAATGGTTAATATTAGTTTCAATTTTTAGAAAAATATGAATATATTCTTGTCATTATTATGCACATACAAGAATCTATTAAATAACCAAAATAGTGTTACAGAATGGTTAATATTAGTTACAATTTTTAGAAAACAAAACCGATTGGGGATCACTGATTATCAGTTACCCTTCGTATAAATACTCGGTCTATATTTTCATATGTCTATGTTCGAACGAGACATCTCATATAATTTGCAGATTGAGATATATTCCTATTCAGGCTGAATTCTTGTAAACACATTTCCAAAGATTTTATTTTGCATAAAGATGCACGAGTCTACTAATCACATCAGAGAGACTAACATCGAGTTACCGGAAAATTTTAAGGATGTCAGCCAAGTTGTAAAATAGTACCGTAATCATTTACCTCGGTGAATCTCTGAGCGATTACCGAGAAGCGTGTTTCACAGGGGTGAATAATGACCTAGATCAAGTCGGTGATGGATGAATATCGAAAGTATGTGTACTCCATCAATGGACCTGCTAGGCACAATTGAAAATTGCCTGACAGTCTACTCCTGGCAGTCTACTCCTTTCCAAATCCTCCCCTATTCCTTCGAAAAACTGATCAACTTTCAAACAGGTTTTATTAAAATACGGAATATTGAAGCAACTTTTTGAAAACCATTTCCGTCAGAGGCAGGTTTAAGAGCATCGAGCCGCCGCGTTGGCATAGTCGCGTGCAAAATCGTGTTCAATGTATCGCGATAGTGTCGATGCTTTATGGAGCGAAGTTCGAGGGGATTTGTTACCGCTAAGCCCATTACCGCAACGCTGAATTACATTATGGCCAAAGGCAACCCCGTGGCGACAACGTTCGATGGTGCCTCCGTATCTGGGCATTCATCGATGATCGATCGGCCGTGTATGTTAGTTTTCCGCTTCGCCTTTCCTAATATGGATTCTCGTTAATAATTCAAAAACGAGGCACCGTCCGATATTTTTGCAAAGAAAGTCGTGGTTCGGAATCGTCTCAGCTACCACCGCGTTTCCGGTTCTTACACCTCGGGACACTCTGTATACGCTTGTAAGGCCTTAACAACATTCTTCAGTGACTTCTGAAGACACAACAAGTAGAAGTTTCAAAGTCAACGATGAATGAAGAAAAAGGATGATGAAGCATCTGCTTTCCCTTCATTCCATCTTCTATCCTTGTTTAAATAACGATTTGAACTTGTTCAAACCCTAATTTAAGGCTTTATTAGTCCAAACAATTTTTCCAAACAAATGCTACAAATGCTACGTTTCACTTAAAAAACTTAATTTGTTTCTCAAATCGCCACCGCTGCTTCACATGCAACAAAATTATTTACGTCATATAACTTGTTCCTTTGCATCGAATAACTTTCGTGAAAATATTTATTTCGCCAACCTTATCTCCTCTTGAGATATTTAACCATACCGATTTAAACGAAACACACTCTACCTACAATCTGTACAACCCTAAGCACGTGCGGTCAAGTGGACAAGTTAGTTATTATTAGAAGCGCCTTTATGCAAAGCCTTTCAAGGGTCGGAGGTCCCCTCGTGTTCGTTTCGAAATAGTTATCTTCCTTTCTCTTACTCGGAAGTATGATCACGTTTTTATTCTTTATCATCCAGCAACTGAACGTGTAACATGAAACGGAAATGGATTTCCAATGTTGTCCGGGAAACAAAACGTTGGCCATTCCTTTATCCCTCCTCTCTCTATATACCTCAACCTCTCGTGCCATTTCGCTAACGTTCCACTCGATCTCGACTACATCTATCTGTTACAGTCATCATACTTTCCAGATTCGAATCTCCTTCTCCTAAGCGTTACTGTCATACGATTCATTTCCCTCTGATCTGCGGAAATACAAAAGCCACGTCTGTTTCGTACCAATTGCCGGACCCTTTGTCCTCGACCGCTACCCTCGAGCTACCCTCGAGCTCTCTGTCTTCCGTATACTCCTGATCCTACCGTTCATTATATTATACTTACAACATTATCGATCGTACATTTTCTAATTTGCATGGAACAATTCGATACGTCCATAAGCGGTCAATATTTTTGCGTAATATTTGGGTTTGTGCAATATAATTGATCGTGTGTAGACGATATCGAAAGGTTGTGCAATATATTGTACGAAATTCAAACTTTTGAAAATATATTCCGAAACGACGTATATATTGGAAGACTTTAATGTGGCTAACGTATGTGGCTCCTTCGAAGCTTTTTACCCACTCCTCGAGTAGAATTTTTAAAAATTAAGAAAACCTTAAATTTAATCTTAAATTTCGAGGTCACGATGGGTTTTGCGGACGGTTTCTTTTGCAAATGTCTACCGATCCAGATGTGTACAATAACCCCAGAAAGTGACGACCATTAATTGGATTACACCCTGTACTGTTTGTGCTCGCGGTTGCGCAAAATATTACACAAC
Organism: Hylaeus anthracinus; assembly: GCF_026225885.1. Lineage (NCBI taxonomy): Eukaryota > Metazoa > Arthropoda > Insecta > Hymenoptera > Colletidae > Hylaeus > Hylaeus anthracinus. The sequence continues at coordinate 8,358 of NW_026534706.1, forward strand.
CATCGATATCGTCCACACACGATCAATTATATTGCACAAACCCAAATATTGCGCAATAATATTGACAATGTATAGACCGCCGTCAAAATATTGTACAACCTATGTATATTGCACAATATTATACCGTCTATGGGCCACTTTTGGAACTAGCCACTTGTTCTATCACACTAGGAATAATTACAAATGAACGTCAATACGTTCGACCCTTTGCGATCGTATGTCTACTCTCAGCCACCACTACAAAGAACCATACTAACCTTATATTGTATTCCGCAGACTGAAAAGACTTAAGCCTTTAAACAATAGTAATAGATTCCAAGATATTAGTGGTATAATCAATTAATAGAAAGTTAGTAATTATAAGTTATACAAGACGATATGAACCAGTGGGTGAAATATTTATATATTCAACTGTTCAAAGACAAAAATATCGATATTGTTATATTTTCTGTAACAAATTGCAACGAACGCCAAATAGTCGACGATACATCGTAGAATTCCAAATAATATTATACAAATTGTGTTTAAGTGGAATTAGGCATTCTCGTTTCTTAGAATATTAAAAACAATGCTCCAAAATGCCAAAAAGAAAGTTACCAAAAGATACTAAATGATGGAGAACTATAAAATATAATTTTGATATAAAAACATAACATTAAAACACATTATTACGCAAACATATATCTAAAGTTCCCAAAGAATTAATAAATCTTGTTTATCCTCCACAATCCTGCATATTATGTATCACTGCTAATTCTTCGGAAATTAATCCCGACCAGTACGACACCCATGTCTAAATTTAATACGACCGCAAAGGGTTAATGTTAACCTCGATACAGTTTTTTTAAAGGAAATCTGTCTGTTAACAGTCGCGAAGTTCCTGTTGCTATACAACGGCTCGAATCGAATTTGGCCGCACTTTTATCAGCCGTTTAAATCCAGTTAGGCGAACTTCTAGCACCATTCGCGAAGCATATATATTCCTAGACCGTGTTACTTGTTTAGTCGCTAACTTATGCTCGGAGAGGTCCCGGCTAAGCCGACTTTAACGCCGGGAGCAGGTTAATCCGTTCGAAAGTTTGCGAGCTGAGACCTGAAGAATTCGAGACTCTGGCAAAGTTTGACGAAACACGCCACGCTGTTTACTTATTTATTTATTTTTTTTTTATTTTTATTTGAAGTTTTTTTGTGGAGACAAAGAGAAACTCGGAAAGAGGGAGGATCTCGAGCTACGTCATCCCCGAAAACGCACATTCGTAGATGAAATCGGAGGGGTTAAACCTCTCGCGTGAGGGGTCATATGACACGATTCTTCGGATTGCATCGCCAAGATATACGATCGCTATTGCGCTGAATTCTCTCTCCCCACTCGCCTAATCTCTCGAATTTTCTCGTAACGATTCTGTCCTTTTGTACTCGAGAAGCAAAGCGGATTAAATCCATCCGTCTTTTCGTCGTAAAACGCTCCGAAATGTTCCTCCAGCGATGTGAAAAAACGTCGACAACTTAGATGATAGTTCACTCTCTATCTCTCCTACGTCCAGGAAAGCCTTATTAAAAATGTGCATTCAAGTCGAAGAATTACGCTTCCGCTTTCCCGAGGTTGTTTCACTCTCGAAAAGTTTCGAGCTTGTTTCGGGTGCAGCGTGTATCTCAATTCGTCATTTTTTCTACTTCCAAAAACTTTAGTTCAAAAACTTTAATTCAAAAACTTTAATTCAAAAACTTTAGTTCAAAAACTTTAGTTCAAAAACTTTAGTTCAAAAACTTTAATTCAAAAACTTTAATTCAAAAACTTTAGTTCAAAAACTTTCACGCTTCTTCTCGTAAAATTTTAATTGTTTTCTCTATTAGTACGCGAGCACGACTCTCGATTGAGCGAAGGATTTTACTTTTCTTCGACTCTGCTGAAAATTCAAATTTCAATTTTTTCTTTTAATCTTTCGTTCTACAGTAAAATCTTCTTAAGGGGTAACACCACTCTAGAGGCTGAAAGAGAGGCTTGAACTTTGATAATTAATTTTGAGAGTATCGCAAAAGGAATAGGATTTCTTTGTACAGAGTTTATTTAACACATATTGTAGTATAAACAAAAAATTGTTGTATTATAATTTTAGCACAAAATGTCGACGACAAAGCGAGTCTTCAAAATCGACTTTTTTAAAAACGTTTTCACAGGATGACGGTTTTCTTGCTGTGTACAACATTCGGAACAAGAAACCAAGAAATTTTATAATGTAGAAGTACGTAGCGGTTGTTTTATATAATGTAAACTTTCGTTTTTATTAATAATTGACTATTTCTACTATTATAATCGACTATTTCTATTATCTACAATAATAAATTAATAAATTTGTTCAGCTCCTAGAGTGGTGTTACCCCTTAAGGGATCATTCTGGTTTATGAACGAAAATTTTGTTTACGTACTTTGATAGCGTACTTACTAACAACCCCAATAAGTTTCATATCAATATCTATATCAGTAAACTCTTTGAAAAATATACGAGAACAGCCTTTTTTCAGAGCATCTAAACCAGAATGATCCTTTAAATGCACAAGCTCGGGACTGAAACTTGTGCGTTTATCGTAGAGTCGTTATATTCTCTGATGTTTGCCGACGAGCTTCGAACGTAGAGAAGAACAGCGAATAAAGTTTTTGAACACGACTATCTCGAAATAGCTACCATAAAGTTTCCGCCTCGACGGACGCGTTTCTTGTCCGCTACTTCCGGTTCCGGCTGCGTTGAATTACTGTACGCCCGATGAAAACCTCTTTACAGACGAGCGTTCGCGGTAGCCAAGGAAAATTTATGCGCTTTCGCGGATTTTCCACCTGTCTTCGACCTAAAATGTTCCAGCCATTCCAAAATCGCTGGGCGCGAGATTGGCTGTGGCTCGAGCTGAATTGAAATTCGGAAGGAGGGGTGCGATTGAAGGACGCAGGTGCCATAAAATATGTACTCTTTCATCTTCCAACAGATCTGCGGAGATCTGCGGGATCCCTCGATCTTCAGATCACAGTTCATGCGTTGTATACGAAATATCAGGGTGGTAGAAATTAACCCACTGACGATTTTTGCTTGGAAATTCTATGTGGCGTGGAGGTGTGATTTTTTTAAAAAATATCAGCTTATAGGGAGTGATAAGATGGAGCTTTTTTGTATTTTCAGTTTATTCGTGCGACGTTTATTTTCAGGGATAAAAATTAAAAACTTAGGAGATTTTTTTCCTGAGATCTCGTAGATGGTCTGTTGCTGTTGTCTCAATGGAAAAAAAAGGAACAGTCGGACAATCGAATTTGAAAAAAAATATCACCTAATAGAGAATGACAAGACGAAGCTTTTTTATGTTTACAGTTTATTCGTACACCGTTTAGTTCCGGAGATAAAAATTGAAAACTTAGAAAACCTTTTCCCTGAGATCTCGTAGTGGTCTGATCCTGTTGCTGTTGTCTCAAAGGAAGAACAGGAACAGTCGGGCAATCGAATTTGAAAAAAATATCACCTAATAGAGAATGACAAGACGAAGCTTTTTTATGTTTACAGTTTATTCGTACGCCGTTTAGTTTCGGAGATAAAAATTGAAAACTTAGAAAACCTTTTTCCTGAGATCTCGCAGTGGTCTGATCCTGTTGCTGTTGTCCCAAAGTAAAAACAGGAACAGTCGGACAATCGAATTTGAAAAAAATATCACCTAATAGAGAATGACAAGACGAAACTTGTTTATGTTTACAGTTTATTCGTGCGACGTTTAGTTTCGGAGATAAAAATTGAAAACTTAGAAAACCTTTTTCCTGAAATTCAATTTTTGCAACTAGCTTCTGACTTTTTAATTTTTATTATCGAAACAAGGTGTCCTGCGAATAAACTGTAAATACAAAAAAGTTTCGTCTCATCATCCCCTATAAGCTGATACTTTTTTGTTTAAATTGATTTAACTTACATAAAGGGTTAATGAGAGAAAATAGAGAGTATAATATCAGGGTGGTACTTTAAGCAGTTCAGCTGTATGAAGCATGGGAGCTGTGACTTATCGGAAGCTCGGAAGCTCGATAGCTGCAGAGACCCTTAACTTTATCGTGACCATCGTCATATTTTAGAGATTGCGACCAGTGGACTGATTGAGGTGTCACAGTTGAGCCTGACATACGAGGATCCAGTTCCATGGGGTATCGGCTTTGATTCCTGAGACCATTTAGGGTACAGAAATCCTGAAATTGAGCTTTCGTAATAATCTTTTCCCCGCAAGCGCTTAGAATCCTCCACAATAAAGCCTCGCAATTCCCGTCAACCTTCTTTTTTTCCTCAACTTCATCCAGAACCTACTCTCTCACGAAAATCGTCTGATCGAATGAAAACAACTTTTTCCAGGTCTCCGGTCCCCTGGGAGCGTCTGCAGTGGGGGGCTTTCGCATAATCAGCCTCTTCGAGGGAGATCGACGCTAGGCTTTGGGGACGTGTCCATCGACAGAATCGATTCTTGGATGATGGAACGTCGCGCCTCGTGTGGACTCCAATCAGTTAGCGGCCGCCGTTAATGCTCCGATCGTGCCTCCTGGGATCATCCCTCGCGAAGGGCGGTCGCCGAGGTCCGGGGATGATGGGTTAAGGAAACCGTCCGAGAAGCCTCGAGACAAATTCGAAACCACTCGCTCGACTCCAGAAGAAGATTTCTTGAAGGAATGCCTGCAAAGACAGGATTCTCAAACCAGAACGCACGCTTTGGATCTCTACGAGCTAATTAAAGGGAGATACTTCTCTCGAATGTGTTTATCCTCGTCACGAAACGGACGACGATCTCGAGAGGACCTAATGGTACTTAAATACTCCAATGGAATACAGATCGCTGGATTAGCAACGAGAGAAAGCCGATATCCACGTCGATTCTACCCAGAGAACGTTCCGGAAGAGGTTTCCAAGAGACTTCTTTTCACCGTGAAATAAGCGGCGTGTTCTCCACGGGCACGACAGCTAGGAACAAAGGTAGATAATAAGGAGAAAAGTTGAGAAGGATGCCGCAGGCTTCAAGGACGTCATCCAGCATCACGCCGTGCGTATCCTCAGCAGTGCGTCTGCCCGAATGCGTCCCATGCGTGTCGTAACGCGGACGCGTTACCACACGCTGCACACTTTCTACCGTTGAAGGCTGGAAAATACGATCCCCGCGACCTCGGAAGAATAATTCGCCGCGACAGAGAGGGAGAGGAGTCCGTGTCCCGCGCAAGGACGCGTTGCTCGCCTTTGGGAATATAACCTCGCGCTGTACTCCGCTACGAAGAAGATACGAGCGAGTCCGATAGGTGATATCCGAGGACCGCGACACTTCATATCGAGAAGCTGCAATTGCCTCAGGGAGACCTCGATTCATCTGTCAGCATTCGAATGGAAGAATACCCCGTGGAGCTCCATTCGTCCTAGGGGAATAACGAGATCTTGTTGCATCCAGGGAAATTTTGCGGCGCAACGGGTTCCAGCTAGTGCACGCCAGAGGTTTAAATATTAATAAAAAGGGGTTGCTGAGAGAGGTTCGATCTTTGGGAAGGTGGATGATCTCCAGGGCGTGGAGTTCGGAGATAATATTGGAGCCTATGCGCGATCATCTCGACAGTATTACCATCGCCCATTCCACGGCGTCGATGGAGAGAATAGTCCAGGGACGAAGATTGGTCCCACGAGGGTGAAGATACCTTCTTATCTTCTACCTTAGTCTCCTGCACTCAGGGAAATCTTGCGGCGTAACGGGTTCCAGCTGGTGCACGCCAGAGGTTTAAATATTAATAAAAAGGGGTTGCTGAGAGAGGTTCGATCTTTAGGAAGGTGGAGGATCGTGGAGCCGTGGAGTTTGGAGATAATATTGGAGCCTACACGCGATCATCTTGAGAGTATTACGACCCACGGCGTCGATGGAAAGAACAGTCTAGGGACGAAGATTGGTCCCACGAGGGTGAAGATACCTTCTTGTCTTCTATCTCAGTCTTCTGCACTCAGGAAAATCTTGAGGTATGGATGACAATTTAAATATCGAGTTCCTGAACATTGAAAGTCCGTGAAGATACCCCTGTTCTATATCTGAAGGCCCAGATATAGAGATACGAAAGTATCTGGGCTGAGAGTAATAGCCTCAGAAATCTAACCCATTGAATCTCATCATCTCTCGTCTCTCGACCACAAATTACTCTTACGGTCATACCAAATCCCACACTCAACCGTCTCGAAACGTTCATCCATTAAATCTCATCATCTCTGATCTCTTGACTCCCGAGTCGCTTCACGCAGCAAGTATCAAAACATTCAACAGAAGATGCAACCTCCGTTCCTCAGGATGCGATGCTCCGTTACGTACACGACGAGGACGCCTTGCGTCGCATTCACTTAAACGCCACTCTGGTCCACTTGCGATCCCTGATCCATCGCGTGACAGCCATGCATCGCCTCGACAATATCACCGGCTTCTTCAGCGACATGAACATCACCGACGAGGACCTTGATTACGTGAACAACTTCGGCGCCACTACCCTCCTGAAGACCGCCAATCTTCAATCCTCTTGCTACTGTAACGGGACAGTCAGAGACCTGGCTCTCAGGTACAAGAAGTACCACGGTTACGTGGCGCTAGTGGTTTGCCTCTTTGGAACCCTGGCAAACATGCTGAACATCGTCGTTCTCACGCGAAAGGACATGGTCACCACCCCCATAAACCAAATCCTCACTGGCCTAGCTACTACCGACATGCTGGTTATGCTCGAGTACATTCCGTTCGCTATTTACATGTACATCGTGCTTCCGAAGAGGCCAACGTTTCCTTACGGTTGGGCGGTGTTCGTCCTGTTTCACATGCACTTCGCCCAGCTGCTGCACACCATCAGCATCGCCATCACCCTCACGTTGGCTGTTTGGAGGTACATCGCTATCAGGTGAGCGGAATACCGTTTATCCGTTTGCGGTTCGGGAAGAACCGGGAACAGCGGTCGCTTAGGCAATTGCTTGTAACCAGGTGATTTCGGATTTTACAGAGAAGATTAACTCGAGGCTTGTACAGAGGGAGGTGTTTAGATTAACAGTCTGTCTTATAAGACCGTATCGGCTATATTTCTGTGAATGTTTATATGTTTGTACAAAATTTTATATGGGTCCAAATTAATAGAAAGCGTGCCGAGACGGTGCCAAGCTGTAATTGCTAATGGATGATATTGGACACCTTACTAGGTAAATGCGTATTAGTATTTTAGGTGTAGATTCGACCCATGTAAAACTTTGTACAAATGTGTAAATATTTACGAAAATATAGCCGACACGCTCTTGTGAGACAGACTGTATTTGCCTGTTTTAAGTTGTTATTAGGTCGTTTAGAACGCGAGATTGAGGAAGGAGAAAAATTAAGGTGCGAGGTACTGCTGAGATTAATGTAGCGTTGGTGTCTTCGATGCTAGAAATTTGGAAGCTTTCCCTTTAAGGGGCGACACCACTCTAGAGGCCTCCGTAGTTTCGAAAGATACGATTCGAGTTCAGATCAGTATTAAGTGACAAATACTTGGTATAACAATGACGAATGAATATAAAAATAATGAACAAAAATGAAACTTCCAGGGACGATTGCGGTTTGATATTTAATGCTGAGGAAAAAGGTACACGAGTGTTCGCGGTAGATAGCAAAGAGTAATAAAAAAAAAGAAAGAAGAGCAAAACATTAATTAATTTAATTGCAAACATTATCGAATTCCGCACTCCAGTGGCTGAAAAAGAGGCCCAACTTTGATCATTAATTTTAAGAGTATCGCAAAAGAAATAGGATTTGTTTACACCATTGAATTGTTTGAAAAGTAAGCTTGGTGCAAAAGAAAAATTAAGGCGAGCTCAGTCTAATGCTGGTCTTCGATGCTAAAAGTTTAGTTCGTCGACGGCACTTTTGAAGGCGAAACCCTCTCGCTTTGGAAGACACTGCCTTGGACACCTTAAACGAGTTTTATCGCGTTCGAAACAATGCGACCAGCAATAAAAGTTTACGGCGCGACTCCCGGCGAAAAATGCTGAACGCTTCGCGAACAACGCGGATATTATACTGCGATAAAAGGGAACGAGGGTAATTCGCGTTAAATGTAACAGGACGCGGCGATACACGTTCGATAATAAATTGTAAGTTCCTTCTATCGGACGATATTGCGCTTTTTATGGTGATAGGAAATAAGAATGGGCGGAGTGTGTAAAGAATTTATTGCATCCCTTACATATGTTACTTCAAGAAATGGTACGAATCAGCTAGGGTAAATCTCAACACATCTCGTTAAAGGTCTATTTACACATATCCGTAACGTGTCAGTTCCGTATCCGTACCGTATCCGTACCGTATCCGTACCGTATCAATAACGTCACGGAGCGGTGTCGGACGTGTGTGAACATGCCCATTAAAAAACAACAGAAGAATATTTAAAATCACTGACACTGATGGAACATTACGGAACTGAACGGATACGGAACTGACGCGTTACGGATATGTGTAAATAGACCTTAAAGCGTCTTGTTGTCGAATTCCCTTAAGCGCCGATGATGTATAGACATATAGACACAGCGTTAGTACCTTCGTCAGGCGTAAGTGACCGCGAATTAGCCATTACTTAATTACAGGTGTTTTCGATGGTTAACGCGTAAACCATCGCACACATGTATCGATCGCGTACACAGGGTCGAGCACCTGTACATCATCTAAATTACCAACAATGTATATCCGGCCTCAACGTAAATCTATCCAGCATTTCAGATGTGTTTGACGCCTGTCTACAAACCATAAGTAGATACATTCGGTTATTCTAAACAAAACGATAGATACACGCTGTGAAACGTTCCGATTCGTGTTTGCTGAATAAATGAAGCTACCGTGGCCACCGCGATAACGAGACTGTTCATTAAAGCAGCAAAACAACCCGTACACTGTTTGTACGGCGTGTGTTCCCCGCGATTACACGTTTGGCTTCCCTTATCGTGTTTTATGAATTCCGGCCACGGAATTAACCGCGGAAGAGCCACGGATACGTTTCGCAACGATTTAAAGGGAACTGAATATAAATTCGAGGATACTCGATTAACGCGGAGTGAAAAAAAAAAAAACACGAAATTTCGTTCGGAAACGTGTCCCTCTCGAAGCGAGCCATCTCCGCTCGATTCGATTCGATTCGATTCGCCTGTCGGGGTCGGAGTAGTTCGAATTTATTCTGGAATTCATTTCAAAGTTCGTTGGAGAGGGGTTGATTGTCGATACAAAAGCGAACTTTTAAACAAGCGATTTTCATTTTTAAACAGACTACTTTCATCTCTTTTTTTCCATAGTTAACGCGTTGACAGAATTGAACAAATTAATTCCGAATGTTAAGGGCGAAAGAAAATTAATTTGAACGAAATCCTTGAGTTTCGACGAAGATCACAAGTACAAATGCCACGATTAATGTTTGATTATGCAGTTTCCAGCAGGCTGTAAAGAAAAGTTAATCACGGTAGAAAGTTTTCGATATCATTAGTCCGGCAGCCAACGTGTTAAAGTTAAGTTCGTAGATCTTTAGTTCTTAGTATCTATTACATTCATTTTGCAAAGAATTCCGAACGTAACAACGGAAACTCGGTTTAAAATGGCTTGTTTAAGGCTGGCAATCGATGGATATTTATTTAAGAGACCATTTGAACCAGAGGTAAAAAGCTATACCAGGAACGAGCAAATGATTGCTACGGATGGTTTTGTTCTATTTCTCGATATTCCAAAAATAGAAGATAAGACCATTTTCATTGTTAACGTTCCCAGGCGGACTAGACTCCCTTTCGACTTTAAGCGCCGATTACTCTCGTTATTTCCAGTTATTGTTGCCGGTAAACGAGAGCCAAACTTCCGTGAACGGGAGAGACCGTTTGATTCAAATATCGGAACGAAACAGTCCCGGTTCTTTGTGATTCCTGTTCAACAATCGAGCAACGTTATGTGCTCACGGATCTCGGAGTTTCGATGTAAACGCTCCATTTCCATAGAGGAAAATTCCATTAAAAAATACCAGCGTCGATCGATTGAATTTTATTTAAAACTAGAACCCATTCGTCGAGATAATTACTCGTCGAAGTAAACAACCTGTGACTTTTAGGTGTATATTCGTGCTTCTATATGCTACGACTGCGATTTATATTTGAACATTTACGTACTCGCTGTATTGATTCTACACCCTCTGCCCCATAACTAACCGGAATGGCTTTAAAAATAACAGAAATAGTTAGAAAATCTTGACATAATCATTTTGTTTATCTATATATGACTGATTACAATCTGACTGATTACGATCCGACTGATTACGATTCGACTGATTACAATCAACGTCCAGGCTAAACCTTTGAACCTATGTAAAAAGCTGAAATTTTGCACAGAGGATTCCTTTACGATGTATACAAGGAATAAGAAAGGATATTTCGAAATTCTTTGCTTGAAAACGAATCGAAAACGAAGAATGACATTTTTTCATAGGAAGCTTCGTTTTCGTAAAAATAAATCGAAAGGTTTGGTTAATCATGTCTGACCACGACTGACCAGTTCTACTGATTCTGGCATTGTCTAATGTACCATACCTCTTCTATAGTAAACTGCAATTTTTTTAAATGATTAAAACTAATCGAAATGGATACTAACGTAACAGAAGCAACATAAATTAGCAACACAAGTAGAAATGGCGAGTAATGGTCAGACACGCTGGTCAAGTCGTATACGTGCTCCAAAGAGATTCAAGACCAATTTTCTCAAACTTAAAAACTCAAATTAAAAGGCTCTGTTGCTCGTTTTCGATTCATTTGTTGAAGTTGAATGTTGAAGTAAAAAAATTGCTTTTTCGTTTAAAATTTTTTTTTAGTAATTTTGTTGGGTGCGTGAACAAATGAAAATTTTTGTTGGCCATACGTGGACAAATTGTGGACAAACGAATGCGACTTGATTTTTATCAAAATTTGCATTTAGGGGTGCCAATTTCACGAAACTCAACAATATTCATTGGGGTTCCACTAGGGTCGAAAAGGTTAAGCGTATTCTTTGAAAAAAATTTTTATTACGCCATAAAACAAGAATTTTCGATCGAATTACCGTCGCTGTAATTCCCACCTACAACTTTTTTCATATCTCGATGCTCGAATGTAACCATCACGTGACCGAACGTTGAAAGAATATCCCCAGAGTTCCACCCTCGCACGAAACCGACCATCCAACGTGAAATATTTGCTTTACGAGTCGATGCGAGTCGTAGAAACTATTCCGGCCACCCCACTCGTTTGAATTCGTCAGTCAACGAGTTTGCATTTCATTCGACGAGAGTACTCGAGACGTTAAACACACCAGCGAATAAACAGAATAAAAAATGAACGATCAGGAAGTTCCTCGCGGAAACCGAATTCCCGAGTAAATAAGACGGTTGCCGGTTTCCTCAAACTGGAGCCACCTCGTTCCGAAGAATCTTCCAATTCGGCATTCTAACATGAACGTTTAACGATTATTTCACGTATCTTTGTTTAAACGGAATTCGATGTTTGCTCCGGTCCAATCAGATTCTGGAATGAGAACGTAAAATTTTAACGCACAGTTCTATTAAAATTCTACCGTGACGTGAAAAACGCGTGTCAACAATCGTACGTACGTATGTTTATTAAAAAGCAATTTTTTGCTTGAAAGTAAAACCGTGTTTTTCTTTTAATGGAATTTTATATGGAATTTTATATGGAACATTGGTGCCCTCGTGCTACAGTTAGAAACTATTTCAATCGAGTCGCTTGGTCAGTTAACGTCGTACAAAATTTTAATGACACGCACGTTTAATAACCCTCCTGCTTTGGTTCTGCAATTTGTTAACTCGTTCGCGACATTGTTCGGCTCCGTTTTGCATCGTATCTCTTCGGGTTCGCCAATTAAACGATATTACAAAGGTGGACACAACACTTTGACGTAAATAACGATCCTCATTAAAATCCAATTAATTTTACGAACAAAAGTATGTCAATTATCGCGATGAAACGTTGCGATTCGCCGGTCCATCGCGTACTGAAATTTCAAGCAATGTTCTTTGTTAGACGATGACCGAAGTTAGGATAATTCCACGGTTCGGATGTTCCACGCGAATGCGGCGAGCATTTATTCAGTGGCCCAAGAGCGGACGCTTGAGGGGATCGTTCAATTTCATACTATAACGATATTTCTCTACCCCGAAGCGAAAACAATGGCGAAATTGGCGCTAAATTCACGGCTAGGTTGCGACAACACTAGACCTAGTTCCAGCAACGGGCATCGTCTGTGTCAGATTCTGCTACTGCGAGATTAAATTACTTCCAGCTGGATACGCTTTACTCTAATTTAACAAAAGGTCAGGTATTTCATTTAATTAAAAGATGGAGGAAATTTTATTTGATTATGTCAGATCTAATTTCATATAAATAACACAATTTTTTGGAGAAGCGTTTCAGCGACAAGTTGCAATGGAGGAGAGGGAAGAAAATGGCCTATTGGAAATTTTAATAGCGACCAAATTTAGTCATCTAGCGAGCCAAGTTA
>NW_026534707.1:0-4205 GCF_026225885.1 Hylaeus anthracinus
CTAAATCGCGACGAGCGTTTCGCGGAGGATTCCATTCGACGGGGGGGCGAATCCAGGCGGTGAAATTCTCACCCTTATCGGACGTCATCGGTAGCTAGGGTCGGTGAAAATTTAATGAAGCCACTTAACGATGACACGGGCATCGATGTTGGCTTCGATATTCCTGGAACGTGTATTTTCTGAAATGTCCGCAACGGTGGAATAGCGAAACCGCGTTCGTGGTGATCGATAAACTCTGGATAATTCCGATACTCTATTTACGACTTGGGTAGTCCGAGGGCCTGAAACTTAATTAACTCTTTGCACTCGAGGTCTTTTTTTCTGGTATCTACCGGTAACTCGAATGCTAAGCTTAGATTGACTCGGAAGATGTAGTCGGATTCGTGATCGCAAACCAATTTCAGATTTTACTGCACCTTTTACTGACCTCTACTCCACCGACAATCATTTTATTGACACTCCGAGTTCCAATGAAATTAAACGTAAAAGAAATGGAAGATGGTAACGCTAAACCTCACGCAGTTGATCGGATGATTGTTTTCTTTTAAAAATACTTTCGCGTAGTTTCTCGTATGACATACGTAAATTATGTACGATCGTTTTACGTGTTAATTTAGCTTGTTTCGTTTAGAAATAAGCTGAGTACTTTTGCATTAGAATCCCAAGTATATTTGCAATCGATGAAGGTGTTTTTAATGTTAGTCATTTGTACAAATAAAATGTTGGTAGGTTCAGTGTTAACCCTTTGCACTCGAGGCCTTTTTTCTAGTCTCTACCAGTAACTCGTATGCTAAGCTTAAATTGACTCGGAAGATGTAGCGTATTAATAAGTATTACTGTTAACCCTTTGCACTCGGGTGGCGCCTCTAGGGCGACATATGTAATTTAAAAGTGATTTTTTTGAACGTACAATTTAAAATTCACTTACATCGAAATACAACTAATTATTAATCGAAATAATAATACATCGAGTCATGAACGTTCGTAGATGTTCTTCTTCGAAGTAGAGTTTTTGGTTTCACAGAAATTTATTATAAAAATGGACTGGATTTGATTCTATAGAGAAATGCCTCGATCGCAAAGGGTTAATAAAATGTGTGTAAAAATTTAAAACTACGAAAAGAGTATACACACGTACATTTTCGATTTGAGTTTTTCATACCAAATATCCTGGAAGAATTTAACGACACACCTTGATCGCTCGAGGAAGCTCTGGCTAGAGTATCGTATTCGAAACGAATTTGTAAACGAACACCTCTCCGATGGCAAAACCCGCAACATACATCCCTACAATCCGTGCGCTGTGATTAATGGCACCGGTTACCGAGCACTTGGTACGTTACGAACAAAATCACGAACGTCATGACCAAGTTCGTTACTGTCGTCATAAATGCACTTTAACGTAATAAATTCGATATAAATTGTTGTACCGTGTTACGCTCGAGTGATTGCATTACGCGGATATTAAATGTAAACTTGATATTAAATTTACGAAACGACGCGATGCTGTCACGATACACAGGGTCCACGAAGCAACCTCTATGTTGTATACAAAAAACAATATATATATATACGTTATTTAATATATGTATTTCACACATTTATGTATAAACAATAAGAAACTGGACATGATTCGACAGTTTCTATTTTTGCATGGCGATGGAAGAAATTTTCGTGTTCTATTTTAGCCGAGAATTATTATAATATTGGTCCGCAATACTTAAACTATTGAACCAATTAGAAAACAATGCGTAACTTTAAAAAATTTTAAAAGAGTTGCTAGAGAATTAGGTGAAAATCTTATAGATGAAGAACTGCAAGAAATGATCGACGAAGCGGACAGATACAGAAAAAATAACTTTTAAAAATTTAAAAAGACTTGCTAGAAAACAATGCGAAAAGCAATTGCTGGAAATTCGATTACCTTTAATACGGCATCTTGGACGACCCAATCGGATGTTTCTAACTCGAGATATGGCCTAAAATGTGAAGGTGTCTCAGAAAAAAAATCGAAAACAATTCAAAAATTCATAGAAAAATAACCTATGCGTAGAAACATTTTTCATTGCGATTTTCGAGTTTAGCAGGCCAAAATACATAAGAACAAAAATTGTGGCATTAAAGGTACATTTTCGCTGCAATTTAGTGTTATAGAAATTCTCGCGTTTTACTTATCGAACCCTGGGTACACTTGTACGTTCAAATCTGTCATATTGTTAACTAATTGTTATATAGACTTATTTTGATCATTCGACGTACTTCCGAGGCACCTTGTACACTTACGTAGCATTTTAATAGAGCAATCGTTTCAGCACAGGAGAAATTGTCAACAAGATGTAGAAGAGACACTTGCTGCAATTACTGTCGACGTTGAAGTACTGACACATCTGCAGTCAGGTACACGTTCAAAGTAATTAATTAAGAGACCCACTGTTGCTTCCACAGAGTTTTTTTAGGACACCGATAACACTGACGCGTAACAGTGTTTCACGAATCTTCTCAGAGACTAATGAAGATACCGACTCCATCTTTCTTATAGCTATACAAGAAACAGGTTTGAATTCCGTTTAATTGGTTCCGAGATAATCACGGTTCTGTAGATTCGTAAGAACTAAATTTAAATCGTGTGTTCAAATTTCTCTCTCTCTCTCTCTCTCTCTCTCTCCCTCGAAAGCACTTTCTGAACAACTTATTCACACTCCGCGCGCATTTACAGCCGAATACTACTTTTTCCCCCCGGTGTATAAATATTCATTTCGCAGAGTAACGCGTAAATATCGCAGAGCGGTTAAGCAGGCGGTTTACGTAACTTAAAATTAATCGAGGTTGCATAATAACCACCCTGCTCCGGAGCACGTATCTCCGACAGATGTGAAAACTAGAATAATTTGATATAAATGTACGTTTCGTTGAATTACCAAAGGAGAGAGACCGTGACGTCGTAGGGGTGGCAATTGTTTAATGAGTCGCGCGGGAGAATACCGCTTGCTCCGTCTCTTCTAACAGTGAAACAACATCGAGGGTAACTTTTGTCAAATGAGCCGAAATGCGCGGTATTCTGCCAACGTAATTACAAAATTATGGTAAATGTACGTTGGTAACATACATAATTAGAAATACAATGCGAGGGAGCGGAGTATTCCGCAAGTCCCGTCTCTCGACTAAAGTCAACCGACGCGAATGTGGTTTCTGCGCGCATAGCTGATTCCGCGGTACGTTGTTGCGAACCTTCTCATAAATTTTACATGTAATCCTTCCAGTATCGCGGAATTATCGTGTTAGGATGAAAATAAATCGTCGGACGAACGACTATTCGCGGTATCGCGCCGATACCAGTACGGTATCGACGAGGATCGTCGAATAAACGCAGCGATCGCTAAACGTAACTGAAATTCCCTTTAAAGTTATTCGACTGTCTAGCAATCCGTCGTGGAAACAATTTTAAAGATTCTTTTCGCCGAAGGGTTTAGCAAACGTTGAATTTATTTCGAGTTCGAGCATTAACCGCGTCGGTGGTTGCGGTATACGGCGCGGGTTGGATCATTTGAAATTGAACACGGAATTTTGGTGCGTTGAAAATGTTCGTTCCGCGCAACGTTAAAGAATTCGATACATTTTTATCGAACAGACGCTGTTGTTCTCGTACGTTTTCATACGCGTTTGTTTCATTTCGAATTATTCTATTTTACGACCAGTAGGTATTTCTGGTATGATCGGAATCGATTTAAAAAAAAATTTAATAACGAAATATCTGCGTGACTGGCGACCGTATGCGAACGATTGTTTCATACTTTTTCTACCCGTGTATACTTTTATACTCGCCACTCTTTTTGCTTCGCGTAGCGTGAAGCTGGCTCTCCCCTTTTTGGAAAAATCAAAATTTTCTTTTTGCATACGTTTGCTCATTTTTTGCTCACGAATGCTCATATGGAATGTTCGTTTGCTTCTCCTTAGTTCAACAAATATACGCGATTCAAATTTGGTGGG
Organism: Hylaeus anthracinus; assembly: GCF_026225885.1. Classification (NCBI taxonomy): domain Eukaryota; kingdom Metazoa; phylum Arthropoda; class Insecta; order Hymenoptera; family Colletidae; genus Hylaeus; species Hylaeus anthracinus. Next base: position 3,988 of record NW_026534707.1, read on the forward strand.
GACAGCTTCACGCTACTCCCCCCCTTTTTGGAAAACTCGAAACTTGGAAAACTGAAAATTCCTCGCGGTTGTTCGATGGCTTTATTTAGTCGTAGGTTACTCGATCCCATTCCTTAGGGCACACCACGTATATTCGAGACATAGTACTTTTAACGGGTTGGATTCGCAAGAATTCGGCAGCCGTTGCTTCAAAAGTAATTCTAAATATTAAATGCGTG
>NW_026534708.1:0-10335 GCF_026225885.1 Hylaeus anthracinus
GAGAATGACAAGACGAAGCTTTTTTATGTTTACAGTTTATTCGTACGACGTTTAGTTCCGGAGATAAAAATTGAAAACTTAGAAAACCTTTTTCCTGAAATTCAATTTTTGCAACTAGCTTCTAACTTTTTAATTTTTATTTTCGAAACTAAGCGTTCTATAAATAAACTGTAAATACAAAAAAGTTTCATCTCATCATCCCCTATAAGCTGATATTTTTTTTAAATTGATTTAACGGATATAACGATTTCTCTGAGCCCATTTCTCGAGGTCTTCGCAGTCAAAGGGTTAATTATTTCCGTAGAGTATGTTTAGAAAATTGTAAGGAACGCTGTCGGGGAAATCGTGAGCGATGAAGTCTCTCGATGAAGTTGCTCTCGAGGAGAAAAACAATATTTATTAGCCCGTAGGGGACTAATCCCGGAAGTTTGTGCTCCGACACGGGATGCTTAGCGTTTATTGAAGCCAAGCCTAAGTTTCGGGGGTGCCCGTGCAAGTGGCAGACACGTTTAGGCGAAAGGAAACTTGATCGCGTGTTAAGGACCTGTCGGCTTCAACGCCTCGGAAACTGGGTCACATTTTGCAAATTTTTTACGAGAACGTATAAGCTGGATTATCTTAAAATTCCGCACACCTTCTCGTTTAGTATCTATAGAGGATGTATCCTCGTCTTTGTAACTTGGATAATTGATAGCGTATTTAAGAATTTTCAATATAATTTTAGGCGAACGTTTTAGATTCCTTGTGCTTTCAAAAGATGCGGAGTGGTTCGACTTTTTAATACGTAACAAATTGTAAGGTATGTATTATTCGAAGCTCAAATGTTTACAAGCGTAGGTAGTATTACTTGTACATATCGTACGCCCCCACTTTTTGGATCGCCGTTTAACGATTCGTTGCGCATTTGCGTTTGTATAGTCTGTCGTGTAACATGTGTCTATTATTAATATAACGTCGTTAATAGTCTCACCGAATGCCATAAATAAACATGAGAATTCGAAACGCGTGTTATTTACACGCCGCGTTTAGTATCGTTCTAATAATTACAATTCAACGTTAAACGATACTTCGAACGTTTTATATTACTCAACACGTAGACAAAAACGATGTTTCTCGAGAGCCAAATAATTAATAAATACTTAGCCCTAGGAATGCACGCGTAAAATAATAATAATCGATAACTAATAATCGCCCAATGAATTAATGTCGTGTCAACAACGAAAAATTACGAACAACAAGAAGCAAGAGGATTTATCGGAGCCTGTCGATTAATGTAACTAGCGCTGCGCAAATAAGTGGAACGATACCATAAGTTCGTGGACGAAATGTAATACGCGAAATCCTGTAAATATATCGATCGATAAACGTAGTAGTAACGAATTGTTCCTGTGTTATTTTGTATCGCGAAAACGAAGATGGTGTTTTAGCTATTGAGCCCAGCTGAAAGCCTGTCCGTTCCAATGTACAGGTTAACGAAACATTATTTATAGAGATTACGAATAAACGTTTCCGTATCGATTAGTGTCCTTCAATGATTCACCTTACGTTCGATGCGAGTGCAAACATTACTCGTTATAAAATGTTCTGCTTATAAAATTTTCAAAGGAGAGAAAAAGGACTCGACGCATATTCCCTGTCGTCGATTCCTTCCATCGAGTCCTTTCGTCCGCTGTTTTCTCTTTAAATACCGTCAGGGTATTTAAGGTTCGTCGATTCGATTCTCCTTTGTCGAGAGTCCCTTTACTCGTGCCCTCCCCGAAGGAAATCGAAAGAGTATTGAAAAGAAGATGCGAGTCGAAAGAACGGTCGAGCGATTTTATCAAGAGAAGAGGCACGCCATTCGATGCTTCCCTTAATTCCCTTTCGACGGCGTACTTCGATTCTATCGAAGAACGAACGACCCAATACGCAATTAAACGCAAAGAAATCGTCGAGTGTCCGTAATCGGCGATCAAAAAGAAATCGTTGGAATCAAAGAGAAATTTGCTTTGGCATTAGGAGGTTGCATCGAAAGCCACTGTTTATATACAAGGTGTTCCAGTCCAAGTGATACGGAGCTCTAACTCCGAAACTATCGGGCGAATGGAAAATTTCAAATATGGAAACTGCATGGTTAAATGGGACTCATGTTTCAGCGAGAAGGAATTTTTCTTAACTTTGTTATTTAACGAGACATGATGGTCAAGTTTCGTTTTTCAACGTTTTTCGTTTCTGTATATTTACTCTCCAGACCTGGCCCCTAGTGATAACCACTTGTTCAGATCAATACAACATGGTTTGAAAGACACACATTTCCGTAATTACGAAGAAGTTGAAGAATTATTCACCTCCTAATAATTGCTTGAAAATAATCGAAGCATTAATGCATAACAGTTTAAGTTGTTAACGAATTCCTTTAAATTGAAACGTGGCATATTGCGTTGCATTATTATTATTTGAACAGGTCTTATAACAGCGAGTAACATTTGAATAGGAAGAAGATTGCACCTCGTATTGATCCACGACGTCCACCTACGCGTTTCCATGTTATATTATTAGATAATTCCATTACAGATATTTACAGACAATTGTAGTGGAACGTTTCGTTTTACAGGGTGTCTCACCCGATTTTGACATCTTGTTTTTCTCGCTATTGTTACTTGTAACAAAAAAATGTTTCAGCAGAGGCTTGAATGGTATCGAGTGGAGCATGTTCCGATGTTGTTAGGTTTTTCGTGAGTGGACGCGTAAAGGTCATATAAAGGTCAACATTGTTTTTTTTAAATGAAACGAGGTATTTTTTAATGCATCAATCGATCCAGCTGGACAATCGTAATAAAAAAGTACCATCTATGTAATGTTGAAAAATCAGTAGTTCAGGAGATGTTTCAATTTAAATAATTCTAAAACACCGTTACTGTCGTACTAAGACGTTAGCGTTTATTTACAGAACGTCCTAGTGCGGCAGTAATGATGCCTTAAGAATTTAAACAATTTAAATTTCAGAGTACTATATAGTACTCTGAAAATAAGATGAAAACTAAGCGGAAACGTACATGTTAATATTCTATTTATTTTACTTCTATTTAGATTTATGTTGGAGAATGTGAGGTATATTTACGAGTGATGTTTGGATCGAGTTCCATTGTGTAACATATTGGATGGCAATTAGAGGGATCTGTCGCGTAACCTGACCGAACCAGTCTTCGTTTAGGAGTCTCGGATTCTCTTCGGAGTCTTTTCTAAGGCGAGAAAACGAAGACGAAACTCTGACGTACGATTCGCGCAAGATATATTATACGAGCGTACATTATACGAGCGTATTTTATACGAGCAGTTCCGGCAATTCGAGTCAGTGGATTCGGGCCCTTTTCAAGGGCTTTTGGTATTTTCTCAGACCCTCAACGAAGCAGACAAAATTTCGCTTAAATAATAGGTAGAGTAACAGAACTTTGCTGGAACAGAGCTTTGTTATTGCACAGAGAGTTTACATTCTCTAATTAAAATTCTAATATTTTGTTTGTACGTCTTTTATCGATTATTTGAAATTTGTGTCCAGATTAGGTTACCACCCATCGTCCGGGAACGATATCCAACCCCATTGAATGCAACCACGTTAATTAATGGGCGAATTAATGAACGTGTGACTCGATGCAATCGACGAATCGACAATTCGTTCGTTTGCAGTTCGAATTATATTACCTAATCAATTACAGGATACTGTACGTGTTAGGTGATACCGTCAAAACAAACTACACATCACAAGCTGTACATTAAAACGAAGATACAGTTAAATCGCACGTTTCCCTTGTCAGCCGTTGTATCCAAATGCAATTATTTATGATGATGATATTAATGTAACAGCAGACATCGAAATGAGCATAGTAGTAAAATGGAGAATTCGAAGGATCTAACGAGAACAAATTCATGACAATGCGGTGTATTCAAATGCAATTATTTATAATGGTAATGTAATATTAATATAACAGCAGACATCAAAATGAGCATAGTAGTAAAGTGTAGAATGCGAAGGATCTAACGAGAACAAATTCATGACAATGCGGTGTATTCAAATGCAATTATTTATAATGGTAATGTAATATTAATGTAGCAGCAGATATCAAAATGATGGATCTAAAGAAAACAAATTTATAATAACGGGATGTCGCGTTGGAATAATTGGAAAGGAAAATGACAATATTGTATATGACAAGATTAATAAATATATGTACGTGTACCAAGGAAGATAATGAGCGATTCGTCGTCTAATGTTCCCATGCTGTGACGTTAATTATAAAATCCTAATGTTGATGTACCGCGCGATATTGTCGAGTCTATAATATCGCGCGGAACATTAATATTCTATTTCTGGTATAATTAACGACGACACGCGAGGATAGTGTGTGATAAATTGTCTATGATCGTCCTACGTACAGGTTCGTTTATCCTGTCGAATTAAATAGTGTCATTTTTCTCTTCCTTCTTATTATTGTGCTTCAATATAGCGTTCCAATTACTTATTCTTATTCCAATTCTTATGTGTTTTTATGTTTTTTTGGTGTGCTGAACTCGAAAATTGCAATGAAAAATTGTTCCATGGATAGGTTTCTTTTTATATGAATTTTTGAATTGTTTTCGATTTTTTTCTGAGATACCTTCACATTTTAGGCCATATCTCGAGTTACAAACGTCCGATTCAGTCGCACAAGATGCCATATTAAAGGTAATCGAATTTCCAATAATTGATTTTTACATTGTTTTCCAGTTGGTTTAATAGTTTAAGTGTTACGGGCCAATATATATGAGAAACTTCGATTTTGTCGACTAAAATAGAACACAAAAATTTCTTCCATCGCGATACAAAAGTAGAAACTGTCAAATTATGTTCAGTTTCTTATTGTTTACGTATAGATCGTACTTTTGCGAAGAAAACAAGCTTCCGTTGAAGATAATTTATGGATAAATACCGGAGTTAGGAATAATTGAGTAAAGATACAAAAATTCCAATTTTACTCTGTTTTTGTATTTTTCTCCTATTTATATAGGAAACGTTTATTTAATTAATTTCGATAATAAGAAAGTTGTTGAAGATTTGCTGGTAAATTATGCAAAAATGGGTATGGAATATATATTGTTGTTCTATTTGATTTGACAAAACGAACAAATTTGTACATTTAATTTCAATTTTAATTTCAACAGGCCTAAATATGTCGCTCCAAAATTCATTTTTCACATGCTCACTTTGATTTAATTACGCGAAGATATCTATGAAGAAGGAAATTATTATGTTTCATTCCATTAATAATTATTTATTGTATCGCAAGTAATGTTTGTTTATAGGTACCTTTGTTTATAGGTACCAAGCGCAACTGTGTTTTCTTTATGTATTTATTTGCGCAGCTGTTCCGCGAAAGCTCAACTATCCCATACCATTGTTTATCGCTAAAGTTTTAAACCTCTCTTCGAACTCCAGGTGCTTCGAACTTCGAACTCAATTAACACGTTGACAGTTAACACTGCATTGGCTAAAAGTACGAGCGAGCCCAGTGATATAGAGACAGTAACGTTTCACCAGTTTGATCGATACTTCTGTGTTTGTTTCAGGTTTTCCTGCTTCTCGAAAAATTATTATTCGAACTGCGAGTGAAAATCGAAGGCGTTGCTTCTCAGTTAAAAATCTTCTTTCTGCGATCATTTCGAGGGAAGCGGTGGCAACATTTAAACAGACTGTCTCTCCAATTTTATACGGGAGACAATTCAGTCTACATTCGTTAATGAAGAGACACTGGATAAGATTAATTTCGAGTCACAGAATATACAAAGAAATTGTAGCTGAAAAGCTCGAAATGAAACGAAAGACGAGAACTTGCTTCTTGGTCAACAATCGTTCTGCAATAATATCGACCAAAGTCCCAGCAATGTTTAAAGTCCATCTCTCTAGTTTTTTTCAGGAGGCAAAAATATCACCTAACAAAGAATGACAAAACGAAAGTTTTTTGTATTTACAGTTTATTCGTACGACGTTTAGTTTCGGATTTAAAAATTGATAACTTAGAAAACCTTTTTCCTGAAATTCAATTCTTACGGACTTGTAACTTTCAATTTTTATTTTCCCAAAGTCCCAGCAATGTTTAAAGCAATGCTTAAATTACCATCTCTCTAGGTTTCTACACGAGCCAATTCAGTCTACATTCGTTAATGAAGAGACATTGGATAAGATTAATTTCGAGTCACAGAATACGCAACAAATTTGTAGCTAAAAAGCTCGAAATGAAACGAAAGAGAAGAGTTTGTTTTATCTTGGAATTCCCATCCACCTGTGCTACCATCAGCCCTGTTTCGCATCCCTCCGTCGTGTCTTCTAATTGAGTTCCCTCATCAGCAACAAGAGAAGCGAGCGTGTTTCAGCCGTATTTCTGCGTGCACTTTATCACGTGTACCGCGTTTCCCCTTCAAGAGGCTTTAAATTAATTGTCTCCGGTAAATCCGATCGGATACACCGCGTCTTCTCCATGCGATAAACTTTGAAACACCTCGGGCCTGTGCCTCGACACCCTCGATCAGGTCCTTCGAGACTGACAGGAAGCTGTCGCTGATCTCGTCCACGATCACCAAAGAATCCTAAATTAATTTTCTCGGACGCGATGACTGGGAATGTTCGAGTGTTTTGTAGGTATCGAATTTTAAGAGTAAGTGCAGAATATATGAGTATTTACATATTTAAATGCTGCTATTTTGGTGTTATTAATTTCTTTGAAACTAAAGAATGGTAACCAGCGCCCGCAAAGTATCGAATTCTACGAATATGTACAGGATATATGAGTATTTACATATTTAAATGCTACTTTGGTGTTATTAATTTCTCTGAAATTAAAGAATGGTAACCAGTGCCTCCAAAGTATCGAATTGTACGAGTAAACGCAGAATATACGAATGTTTAAATATTCGAATGCTGCTATTCGAGCGTCGTTAATTCCTTTGAAATTAAAGGAACCTTCAAATGAAGTAATTCATTTTTGTGTATTTTTTTTTAATTACAGACGCCTGCGGTAACGAATGAAAAATATTTAACGAAGAATAATATTGGCGTTGCGGTCCTCCGAGTTCCTTTTAGAACATAATTTAGAATTTCTCAGGTTTAATAAGAAACATTATTTATAGAGGAGCATTTATGATTCTTTTGATGTTGATCTATTTAGTGTACCACGGAGTTGTATATCATAGTACGTAACAGGTCTTCAAAAAATCAAAGAAATCTCAAACATAGTTTTCAAAGAGGTCCCTACCGTAAACCCAGTCTCTCGTTAAATTTTTCTATTTATTTCGGGGTCTGCCGTGGAAATATTGCCCCATTTTTTTGCGAAATATTACGGAGAGTAAACATGAAACAGAAAAAGGTACCTCCAAACCAATTTATTTCTTATACGAAAGAATTTTCCTCCCACGGGATAATTAGTGGAGTATTAATGAACCATTAGACGAAGTCAACGTGAAACTGAAAAGCGAGTTATAGTTTTCTCCTTCAAAAATAAATAAGGAGGAGCTTGCAGCATACAAATAAAAATGTACACAAAGGCTGTATATTAAATGATAATAAACGTAAATGTTTCTTTGTCTAATATCCCGCATGTGTTGCTAGATAATTAGAAAGGAAATTTTATGTCATCGCACGTTTCATTGAGTCGTACTTGTCGACCTAAACGACCAGCTGAGCCACGTTTCACGCTGTTGAAATTTAAGGACGTCGAAGCTGCGTCAATTTTCTGCTTCCACGATGGATACGCTCAATGAGATTCTCCAATGGCGAGGACGTCTTCTTCGGTTTGACGAATGCGACGGAAACATGCTGGAAAACGTGCTAAAGCGCCTTTAAGATCTTCCGTGTCGCCGCGGACGAAAATCCAGGAGACAGATTCCGTCTAAAAATTTAGCATTCGAGGCGTGGCGGACGCTTGACGAGCATCGAAATTTTATTTTAGTATTAAAGTGCCTCCGTAATTCTTCTAACGTAAATACATTGTTCAACGTAGGCTTCTTCGGTACATTGTTTATTAACCCTTTGCGCTCGGGTGGTACAATTTCAAATTCACTTACATCAGAATACAACTAATTATTAATTGAAATAATAATACATCGAGTCATGAACGTTCGTAGATGTTTTTCTTCGAAGTAGAGTTTTTGTTTCCACAGAAATTTGTTATAAAAATGGACTGGATTTGATTCTATAGAAAAATTGTAAAAGTGTAATCCTTTATCAATATTATCTTCATCAATATCTTCTTCACTAATGAATACGAAATCAATTAAAATTCTATAATCAACATTCATCCTTGAATCTGAACGATTTCTCAAGGGACATCCCTCGATGATCAGTTTTCGCCACGATGGACCTCCTAATCGGAACCATGAACGGTTACGAAATAACACGGTCGAAAACTCTACCAACCTGACTGCATAAAACCCAGCAAACGTATCGCAACAAAGAAGTTTCTCAAACTTTTAATTAAGACCCACACGAACTCTGACGGAGTTAGGTGAAGCTGGCGTTACGGTTGATAGATTGCTCGGAGAAAACTGAGACGACTCGTCTCGCGTCGTGCCAAGCAATCTACCAAGAAACAGTTTAATTACTTCCGTAATTTACCGATTTCGCAATCACGGTTCACAGGAAGAAGGATTACGAGCGAAAAGTTTAAGCGCGAGCGAGCTTATTTCATAGAGGAATACATCGGAGGTGAAATCGATCGACATCGATACAAATCGATGATACTTGGTTGCATCTTAGTGATTTGCTCGATCGACGTGTTTGCTGGAAGGTGTAATAATTCCTTTTCGATTCTTTAAATACTGTAAATAATCCTTCATCTGGAGGGGTTTATCAAGGCTAATTCAAGGCTAAATTTTACAAGGCTGTACTGTTCAAGGATGGATTTTACTATGATATACTGTTCAAGGCTGGATTTTACTATGCTGTACTGTGCAAGGCTAGATTTTGATAGAGTGTACTGTTCCAGGGTAGATTTTACTATGCTTAGTGTTCAAGGCTCGATTTTACTATGATGTACTGGTCAAGATTAGATTTCGATAAAGTGTACTGTTCAAAGCTCGATTTTACTATGATGTACTGTTCAAGAATAGATCTTGATATATTGTACTGTTCAAGGCTAAATTTTACAAGGTTGTACTGTTCAAGGCTGTATAGTTCAATGCTAGATTTTACAAAGCTGTACTGTTCAAGATTAAATTTCGATAAAGTGTACTGTTCAAAGCTCGATTTTACAAAGCTGTACTGTTTCAGACTAAATTTCGAAAAAATTGTACTGTTCAAGAATAGATGTTGATAGATTGTACTGTTCAAGGCTAAATTTTACTATGCTTAGTGTTCAAGGCTCGATTTTACTATGATGTACTGTTCAAGTATTAGATTTCGATGAAGTGTGCTGTTCAAGGCTAAATTTGAAAAGATTGCACTGTTCAAGGCTCGATTTTACTATGATGCACTGTTCAAGGCTGTATAGTTCAATGCTAGATTTTACGAAGCTGTACTGTTCAAGACTAGATTTTTATAGAGTCCACTGTTCGAGTCTAAATTTTACGAGGCTGTACTGTTCAAGGCTAGAGGGACCCTCAGGGGCTGTAGTAGTATTTGTAGCTACAGTACGGGCTTAGCAACCCCGAGGTATCCGAGCTACAGGGAGGACTAGCAAGCCCCAATAAATGGGAAGTAAGAGATACTGCAAAGAATATTAAAACAATGCAGGAGTCACGAAAGACGATGATAAGAAGAATGGGAATAAACTAGTAATAAGTAAGCAGTAGTGCAATAACTTTGTATAATAAGTTACGCACTTTAAATAAACGAATGAACGAATGAATCCAACGGTAAGAAACCGTTTTTCGAGCAGTTACGCAGAAACTTTTACTTTTACGTGCCCGTAACGTTTATGTGTTGTATTTCCACCTATTTAAATATATCGTGTATTCTATACCCCATATAAAATACCCGACGATACTTTATCTCGCTGGGACTGAACCTACTACAGGTTAAAATGAATAACAAAGAGCACCAGCATCATTTCGTTAACGTTCTCCGTAATTATAGAAAACAGGTACATTCTCACCGATTTCGATGATTTTTACACACACGCTGTCACAGACGCGTAGCTATACGCAATATTCGTTGTTGTAGCAGCAATGATATTTTGCAAGTATCTCGGAAAATAAGACCGAGCGACTTAGCATATGTATAGGAAAAAGTTGTTCAAAATGTTGGTTTCTACAACACATTTAAAAATCATCGAGATCGGTAAAGAGGTACCTGTTTTCTGTAATTGCCACGTTCTCCATTAAAATGTT
>NW_026534709.1:0-2651 GCF_026225885.1 Hylaeus anthracinus
GGTTCGTCATAAGAATCGTACAAATACTTATTGCGTCTATACTTTTACCCACTTTTCCTATTTTTTTTGTTTATTTCACAAATTATATTAACTAGTAAATGTTGTATGGACTATATCTATCTTAGAGACTTCTGAGAATATATAAAATATCATTGATTATAAAAAAAGAAATTAAGAAACTACAATTTCATACAAAAGTTTTTTGGGAAATTGATGGGTGTACGAATACATTCTTTGAATAGTATTCAAAAATTATCTTCAAACATTCCCGCTCAATGTCGCGTAACCGGCAGAATTATGCGCAAGCGCAGTTATGCGTAAGAAGCGTAGCGTTCGGTCTTCACCCAGTCAAGACGCGAGGGTCAGGTTAGGCAAGTCGGGCTGACAGCGCATCGAAAACAGCGTACCGTTGTGGCTCGTAAATGAAGGTTAACTTTGTCGCGAAATCGTCGAAGACCGTGGACAAGAACGAAGGCGATGCTTCGGGCGAACTGTCAACAAGATCTCCGTATTGGTTTAGTAGTCTCGCGATGAATTAGCCAGGGACAAACATGGCTCGCGTTCTGGCAGACGTGTGTTTTTCTTCGTGGTGAACCCATCTCTTTCTCTCCGTCTCCGTTTCCTCTGTCTCTGTTACACCGGGGCAGGGATCCTCAATCTCGGGAGTGGTGATATTCACGCAAGTACGTAACGCATACAAGCATCGGTAACTCGTGTATACACGTGGCTCATAACGTATATTAATATACACACGGCAAGGGGAAGCGGAGCTTCCAGCTTGTTAGTATGCATGTGCCGTTTCGGTGCCCCTTACGTGGCCTTATTTGTACTCGCGTCCTATCGGTGCGCGAAACACATCAAAATGATCGATCTACTTTTCGTATGATTTTTTCGAGTGTACCGCCTGGCCCATGTAAGTACCTTTAACCTTTTCGACCATCTATACAAATATCGTGTGTCCCCTGTGTGTCTTTTTCTCTCTCGTTCGTGGTTCGTGGTTCGTCGTGCGTGCGTGCGTGCGTGCGTGTGCGCGTGTGCGTGTAACGGTGCAGTAAATGGCGGAGGATGTAAAAGGGCTTTCCGAGTCTACGATGTGCCAGGAGCGAATTATCGGTATTGTCGTTCCCCTGACATAACCGCCGTTATTTCCCTCGTTCGTAGCTTCAGGTCAGAGCCAATATTCCCAGCTGTCTCTCGTTTCTCGTCCCCTGCACGTTCGGTATATTCTTTTTTACAGAGATTATCAATAATTATACGAATGTAAATACGCTTCGTATCTTATTTATTTGGCCCATTACCGCCATGCAATTTTGTACCCGAAGTTCATTGCACCTAACCCTGTGTCGCGCGGCACCGCATGGAACGAATCGTGGGAGTAAAGCTCGATGTTCTTTTAACGGAGCCAGTAACATCAAAATTGATGAATTCAACCATCGTAAATATTATTTGCCCTCGGTGTTTCCGATAACGAGTGTAGAAAGAGAGCGGGAGTAACGATGTAACTCAATGTATATCGAAGGAAAACTTGTTTTCACACTTTATTCTAGTGTCTGGTATCTCGTTTGCGATTCACTTGAGACTGCACCTGTTATATTTACAATACATACCACCATCGAACTATCAAGTGCCTTTAACCTATAACATATTTCACACGATTGTATCAGTCATTGGTAGACAATCGTACGTAACAAATTTTGCCAATGTCATACTCTTTTTGTCGTTACACTTACATTAGATAACGTCTCAACGGATGTCGGTTTCTAATAAAAATACATATGAACCACCAGCGAGTTTTCGACGCGTTTACAATCGAAACTCGTAGGAAAGAGACCGTGTCCGAGGAAAGTGTGAATAATAATGATTTTTCTCGCACGAACGTAAAAAAAGATGAGAATTTAGTTACGATGCACGAGGATTAAAGTGCATGTAATACGATAAGGGCTTCTCGTGTGCACGATGCTTAATTAAGTTCTCGTTGTACACGTTGCATAACCGGAATTGAGAAAAACAATCCGTGCGGATTTTAATTAAGCAATGGATGTGGTTGTTGCACGTGTTGGAACATCACGGTGAGAATAATAATACGCAAAGGCGGCAATTCGTGAAAGAAAAAGGGTTCAACAACACAGTATTCGCATTCCGATTGCACCACGCGAGGCGAAGATAAGTAACCTTGGCATAGTAAAGTTATCGGTACAGCGTATTCTTCCCCCTGAAAAACCTCACCTTTATTCGTCTCTTGAGCTCGTTAAGTTTTATGAAGCTGCGAGTTCGCAAAATTGTTGTAGTATTAGGAATATACCTAACAATAAGTATGTAGTCAAATACGAATAGGACTGGTAGTATCCGTAATGGTTCAGAGGGGAAAAGCGTCGACTAGCATCTGAGGGACCAGAAGTTCAAATCCTCATGCATTATAGCTTATTTTTCATAGACTCCTACATACATACAGTGGGTGTAAAAAGTATTCGTACATCGATCAATTTCCAAAAGAACTATGTAAAATTGTAATTTATTAACTTATTTTTTATAAACAATGACATTCTACATATTCTCGGAAATCTCTAGAATAGATAGATTACAAAAAAAAATAGCTATTATGTTAGTTGCGAAATTAACAAGAAAAAAACAATTAATCGATAGAAATATTG
>NW_026534710.1:0-4156 GCF_026225885.1 Hylaeus anthracinus
ATGATTTGTTATCTGTATCTCAAAATTATTTACTTGAATTACGATTATTTTGAATAAAGTTTTTCTTTTAGATAGCAGTAGTCTTTAAAAACTTGATGCAGAGACTTGGCTTTGAAAAGTTTTATGTTCAAGGAGGAGATTGGGGATCTGTTGTTGTTTCTAATATAGCTATCCTTTTCCCAGAAAAGTTAGTAAAACTGTATAGAGAATATGACGAAAATGTGGATTTCTATTTATCTTATTTTTAGGGTGATTGGTATGCACAACAACATGTGCACTTCGCTTGGACCACGCGATTTGTTTTGGTACATAGTTGGTTCTTATTTACCGTGGCTAGTAATTGAGAATGAGCAAGACAAAGAATTTTATCCCGTTAGTAAATTTCTAGGATTTCTAGTTCAGGAAAGTGGATATTTTCATATACAAGCTACAAAGCCAGACACAGTGGGTAAGGCTTCCTGTTGTAAATTACCAAAATAAAGTAGTACGTGTTACATGGTACCAGAAATGACTTGCAACAAAATATAAAACTTGTGTATCAGGAGTTGGACTCTCAAGTTCGCCAGATGGTCTAGCAGCATACATTTTAGAAAAATTCAGCACAGGAACAAATTCAGCATATAGAGAACGAGATGACGGTGGTCTACTAGAAAAATTTACATTAGACGAACTCCTAGACAACATAATGGTGTATTGGGTAACCAATAGCATGACCACAAGCATGCGTCTCTATGCTGAAAATTTCTCTTCGTCTTACAGAGCTTTAAAAATTGATCGGTAGGTTTATAGTCATGTACTAAACATTTCAGATGTATTGTACATTAACAAATAGTATCCTAATTATTATACTTTGTTTCAGAATGCCTATAAGGGTACCTACAGCTTGTGCAGTTTTTCCTCACGAATTACTATCTGTACCCAAATTTCTACTTAAACAAAGATATCCTAATGTGATTCAGTATAACTATTCACCACGCGGAGGACACTTTGCAGCTCTCGAAGAGCCTCGACTTTTAGCCGATGATGTGTTCAATTTTGTAAAAAAGACAGAAGAAATGAATAATGATAACAAAGTAAATAAGTAAATTAATAGAAGATCTGGCATAATTGTTAATATATTTTTTTGTAAAAATAGTGTTATGTTTCATAATAAATATGAAAGAATATTTAGATCATTTATAACATGATTAATTTCCGCCAACATTTTCTGACATTTCCTACTTCTGGTACGCGATTCGTTGTTACGTTAAGGTATTTAAAATAATTGTATAGTACTTAAAGGAAATATTTTTAGTGAAATCTCTCTTTACGAATTCCTATTTTATGAAATTGGAACGAATTAATTCTTAAAGGCGGGAATTACTTGCATATACCATAGTTACACTGATAGTCATAAAACAGTTTTGCGAATAACCACTAGATGGTGTTCGATGTCAAATTCCCTCACTTTTTGCATTACCTGAATTGCTCTCGACTCCCGACCAACTATACTATATACGTATATATGATTTTCTTGCTGTTCTTCTACAAACTCTGATAAGATTTCTGCACATTTGCGAGGCGCCTGTTGGAGAGTTAACATACCCAGTCAGTCGATACTTGGTGCAACATGTTAAAACTTGCAGGAGTTCTTGCATTATTTACCATTGGAATATCCGTATATTTGAGGTGAGCTCTGTAATAATTAATTGTAAATCGAAAATGACTGATTTTAAAAACACGTGCACGATTGACGAGAACATATGCAAATAAAGATTATCTTCTAGTTACTCGACTAAATCAATTTTCAATAGTGGAATGCTTCAAGTGCTGTTTTTCTCACGAGTTTTTGCAGATCGTTTAATGATTTTGTGATGCAAAATCAACAATTTTTTGATGCACGAAGTTCATGAGTTTCGATTATACCTCATTTGTAAATGTTATTCTTCTACAAATTTACTTATGAAAGTAAGATTAAGAAATATATAATAGAGTATCGCAAAGCATGTTTGTCATAAACATTTCACGCTAGAATTTCAGTTTGTACAATTCCAATACTTGTCAAAATGCAGAACTTTTAAACTTTATTTGTTCTCAATACGTAACGTGCATTGTAATGTCTGTTCTTTATCGTAATTTGTACCACTTTGTTCGTATCGATAATTAAACGAACTTGAAAAAATAAATATTGGTTGCTCTTAATACGTGTATAAATTAGAACAAACAAAACAAACTCGCTGTCCCGCGGCGAGCTATTAAAAATAAATCAAACAACGTGGATTCACCATACGATTCTTCTATCACGATGGAAATATGTAATTATGATATGATCAAGGGAAGTATCAATCATCTTCGCAAGAGAACGATACAAAGGATCATAATGTAATTAGGGATTCGAGACCTAAATAAGCTATGAAAATATATACATAGAGAAGTGAATTACGTTTCGAGTGTCATCCTACGTCAACAATCAAACGCAATACGAATAGTACGAGTTTAGAGAGAGTTACCAATGGTTATATATTATCGATCGAAATTACAGAAAAGTTCTTGGGATATATATGTAGTGGTATAATAGTTGAAGAAATCCTTGTGTCAGCGAATGCCTACAATCATCGTTATCGACTAATACCAACGAAAATTGAAAACTTACTCTTATTCATTAATCGTTACGACCGCTTTAATGCACACTTCGATTTACATGTAAATTTAGTTTGTCAGAATATCATTCAAATTGTTGACCCGTTCCCCCAAGCTCGGGTATCTCGGGTCCCGAGGTTCCGAGGGTCGGAATTGCTGAACACGTACCATAGTACAATCAAATCACTGAACTATACTAATGCCACTATATTAGTATAGTTCAATGAATGAAACATAACTACAGCCCTGTACAGCACTTGATGGCCGTCTCGCTTCTGTAAGCGATATAAACAATTCAAAGCCGACTGTACTTGAAACAAAGGACGCATCGTATCAGAACGATTCAACAAGAAATAAAGATAAATAAACACTACGCAATTATCATATCTGAGAGTGTAGTTTTCCATACAAACGAATCAAAAATTAATAAAATGGTTATCGTGATTTCTAATTTGAATGGAATTAAAGTAAACTTCTAAAAAAACGAAACTACCGATTAACTATATACTTTCGTGAGGGCAAATCTATTTATCGTTATAATTACGTACTATGATATAGCTAGATTTTGTCTTAAGTATCCAGATTTTTGCAAATAGAAAGTAATACATTCGATGTTACAACAACCAACTTTTTAAAAGGATTTCATGGTTGCTTGTATTATGACAAAGCACTTTTGTATGTATGATGTAATTACCACGCCGATAAATTATTTTCGTCGATAATGACTAGGAGATACTTAGATAACCAAATGGCACAAAATTATTATTTAATATAAATATAATTCTTCGTTCACCCTATCTACTTTTTAGTTATGGCTTACGCAACACGCTTAATTGTCAGGATAAACAAATTTCACGATAGACTCGGTTGAAGAAGATTATGAGAGTTATTTTTTATTCTTTAAGATGTTTAATCATATCACGTAACAGTTTTATTCACAATATTGCACCTTTTCTTTGCAACCATTTCAAAACGGTCTTCGCGATTGCTTAATTCGATTCAATGCGTTAATTCGCTGATTTAATTGCAATTGTATGCAATAGATACAATGATATTTGGACTTTTAAAAATAATATTAAACATCATCTGAATCACAAATTTGCTCGTGGAAACTTTAATTTAAATTTTATGCCTTCCATACCATCCTTGATGTTAATTTAACAGTATTTTTCGTTTAGTTCTCCAGATGAAATAAAAGTACCAACTTTGCCAGAGACCAACTGGGGATTGAGGAAGGATGGAAAAGAGTCTACTGAGATAAGGCCTTTCAAAATTGATGTTCCAGAATCAGTGAGTAATAAAATAAATAATGAATAAAACTGATATCTTTTAGGCCAAATTTTTAAGCTTGTTTAACTTTCTGCAAAGGTCATAGTGGACTTGAAGTATCGTCTTTCACACAGAAGAACTTATACAAATCCATTGGAAGATGTCGCATGGACGTATGGTATTTCCACCAAGTACCTCAATACAATACTTGATTACTGGAAAGATAAATACAATTGGACTGAGAGACAAGCTTTGTTGAACAAATATC
>NW_026534711.1:0-3210 GCF_026225885.1 Hylaeus anthracinus
TGAATAATGAATAATGAATAATGAATAATGAATAATGAATAATGAATCATGGATACTAAACGCCGTCTAATGAATAACGAATAACAAATAATTAATAATACAACCTATTCGCTTGTCATTTGAACGAATCGAAATTCAAATCCTACGATTTACTGCCCAACTATTTCTCCATGTTTCACAATGTCCATTAATATATATATATCTTTCATAAATTCCACGTACACATTACATAGTAACTACGCTATATAACAATATACAGTAACGTATATCGTGGGAGTTCATCAATAAACGACTGGTCCAAATTTTGGGCCATCTTTTCCTTCTAATACCGTCTCGTTCCCCATCGATGAGATTGACCCGATACGTAACGCGAATTTTCTAATCGACATAATGCACCGAGGCCACGGCCGCCCCCGTCCACCACCGTCGTGTACAGCTATCCCGAGAAACGTATTTCGCAAGCGACGAAGATTCCTGAACGTCAGAAGCGACCCCGGTGGCAAAGGAACGGAAGAGTAGGGTGGCCAGCCGTGGACCCTAGATATTAATACGTACCACGACGACGGTTCACTTTGTCGAGCAACGGCGTGTAAGATCGACTCTCAGTCGCGGGTACACCCTCCCGACACACACGTCCACGCGTACCACACACCTACCCGGCACTTTGTCTCCGTTGCAAGGTGAAATGCTAACTAAAGGGGATGTTTTAATGGCAAAGATAATAATATGCCGACGATGCCCGTGGGTTATTCCTAGACACGGCTGACCGAACGGGGACACAGTTGGACAGTGATCACGTCGCGATTACTATACTTTCATGGTCAGATTCATCGATTGGCGATCGTAGGAAATTGTAGGTTTGTTAAATTCTTAACTATAGGGTTGATTCGTGAACAACTCAAGGTTACAAGTAATCATGTTTTCAGGGAACCACTTGGTGGTAACAATTTTTAACCCTTTCGATACATTGGGCGAGATATATCTCGCTATTAAAATGACATTTGTACGATTTTATGCACGAGATATTTCGCTAAAATGTCATTTGTTTGATTCTATGGACGATACATCTACCCCCTCTAAAAATTAAGTTACACGCTGACTTATACAGGGAACGAGGTATCGCTGAAATTATTCAGCCCGGTTCGATAAATATTTTATAGATATCGATTTTTAATTCATCTTCCGCGGGCTGTGTTTGTTCAAGCTTTTACAACAGCTTCAATTTATTATGCATTCTTTTAGTCTTGCGCGCTACGTCGAAGTGTACAAGAACATCTTTTAAACTCTTCCTTCTTCTCCAACTATTTTTATTATCCACGGGAGAAAGTCCTTGGAATACTTAAAAAAAAAAAAAAAAAGAAGCGAGGCGCCGGGTATTGGAAAAGGTTCAAAACAGGTTCAAGCGGTCTTGAGAATAGTTGTGTCGGTGCTGTAAAAGTTTATGCGACGGAACAGTGTTCCCAAATACAAGCATACAGGCTCGTGAGTGTATGAAGTATTTTTAGCGTGTTTTGCGCGAGGACAGATAATCGTAATCGTGAACAAATTTACGTTTGAATGCTGTTTGCATTTCAAAAATTACACTTGAATTATTATAAAATTGAATTACGTAGATTTGTAAAATATGCTTCGACTCGACACAAAATTATCTTCCTCCTTCCATTACGGTATTCCAATTAATAAATTCGAATCAAATCATTTCACCTGCATATAAATTTTGAAATTTTTAAAAAAATATTTCACGTGTCCGGTTGTACGCTATGAATGATTAAAATTCTATATTATATCGCACAAGTGATTCACCTGTAATGCTTAACCTCGATATTGATCAAACATATAGAACAGATAACAACGCGATAAGCTCAGAGATGAGCAAACATTGATTCGAATAATTAATAGATAACGAATGGAAACACCGTGCAAGTATTCATTTAAAATTGTTCGGATAAGCTTTTATCAGTCCAACCCTCAAGTATTATTTCATTTCACATATTTAGTTTTATTTATTTATTTTCACGAAATTTGAACGTAGTGAAATATTTAGTCGATCTCCGTTTCAAAAGCATCAATTCTTTTTTAATTGCAACGACATGCTGTTCTGTGTGACCTTTGGATCACCTTACGTGATGAAAATTAGTACGTTTTAAAAAAAACAGAGTAGGTGACAAATTTATGCATTTCTATACCAGAACGTTTACTGTGCAACATAATAATGCTTAAATGAATATCCATAAATATTCAATTTTTAAATTGTAAAATTCTGGTGGGTGGCACAGCATGGTGTCGCAGCCATTACTTCAATAATGGTGTTTATGTTCAACCTTTTCGCTTCGTATCTAAACGCGTTCTATAACTTTCTAACTTTCCCTTGGGGGCATCTATCGATACATTCTATTTTTATGCAATCAATAAACTGTGGATACCGTTGATAATAAGTATGGGACGAATAAATGAATTTATGATTCACTTCAGCGATTAACGTTTGTGTGAAAAAAAGAAATCGTTTTTTCAATTACATCAAACGTATTTCTTCTACTCGAATGGCAGTTGTATCGAGACAATTTCAGGATCAGAAAAAAATATTTGCCCTTCAGACTACATAAAGCCCTTTTTTATCGATCAGCACCGATAATAGAAACCTCCCTTTCACTTGGCAAACAAAAATCCAAGTCAACGTTTTACTTTTAATCCATTGCAATCGTATTCATTAATAAAACAACGAATGGAAATTAATATTCGAATTAATATTGAATAGGAACAGGTGGGAGCGAACAATTTTCGCGGTAGCGAAATGAATTATGAATTGAATTATTACCAATGCTTTTATTTAACGATTTAAGCCTCGAATCGTTATTTGATCCCGGTGCAAAATTGTATAACAATTGTGTTATAGCTGTCACGGTGTCACCCTCCGCTGTCCCTATTTCCATTTCCATTGTTCTGGATTAGTTGTCCAGAGCGTGTCGTACAGCACGTGTCTCAATGTATAATGGTACCACGTGACGACAGAGAGATCCCCAAAATTTTTTATTAAAACGTGGCCAATGTTCATTTTATTTCAATTATCGTTGTCCGGTTTTTTTTAATTAATTTTTTCTAAGCCAATTTCTGCCACGAGCTTATGCCAGATTGTATATCAGTGGTCAACAGGTAATCGTCAATTCCTATTCATCGACAGTTAATCGTCAAACCCTATTTATTTGTTGTCAA
>NW_026534712.1:0-4429 GCF_026225885.1 Hylaeus anthracinus
CCTATTCATCGACAGTTAATCGTCAAACCCTATTTATTTGTTGTCAATAGTGAATTGTCAATTCCTATTAACCGACAATTAATTATCAATCGTCAGTCGTCAATTTCTATTTGTCAACAGTTAATTGTCACTTAAGGGGTTAGTCGCAGTCAGGAAAATGAAAACGGACAGTTTTTTTTTTAAGGTATTAAATAATAATTTTTCTGAATGAAACGTAAATATATTACAAAGTATGTCTTAAAGGACTATAAAAGAATTTTTGTTTTAAAAAAAGGTTAATTCATTTCGTCAGAACAGGCGATGGCGTGGGTGACCACTTTGTTTGCGGTGAGCAAGATTTCTTCAAACTGGTGCACCTGAAAACGAAACTAAAGGTAGATTTAGCACGTTGGCTGCCAAGCTAAAACTCGTGAAAATTTCTATACACTTAAAGTTTTGTCTCGAGACTATTGTAGATTAGATAATTTAACACCTCTCGTAGCCTTCAATTTTTTAACGTCGCCAAATTCACGAAACCTGTCCAGACTTATTTTCATTATTGTCTGACCTTTGAAACCTATTTTTTAGTTCCTTAATAGAAAGTCCTGTCACCCATTCCTGGGTGATGTGACGACGAACGTGGTAGAAAATATATTAGACTAACAGGTCCCTGATCGAAGGATTTCTTATTTTCTTGTATACTTATTTTTTATCATGCATTGAATCACTTAATTTTAGTGAAAAAATTGAAAATCAACTCCAAATGTACGCCATCTTGTTTTAAATGAATTTTTTTCAAAATCCTTCGTTCAGGGACCCGCTAGACTAATCTATTTTCGAAATTTACCTTTGTTTTTGTTTTCAGGTAAACCAGTGTAGAGAAATCTTGCTCACCGCAAACCTATGTTTTTAAATCATCGTCTACGTCATCGGCTGTTATGACGATATAAATTAAACGTTTCTTAAAACAAAAAATGTTTTTTAGTTCTTTAAGACATGCTTTATAATATACTTAATTGTTACTTATACAAATTATTATTTAATAACTAAACAAAAATCACAAAGAAATGTTTTTCCTCTTCCTGACTGCGACTAACCCCTTAAGAACTTGTACAAGACATGAATTTACAAATGTTTACTACTCCATTTCAAACATCCAGTGTGAATCTACATTATGAATTTCTAAAGCAGTTGTCTAACAAATTAACGAGAATAATTATTGAAAGTAATAAAAGTACGAAAAAAAAATAAATGTTCCTTTTCAAGCCTAATACGCGTTTAAAAAAAATCAAGAGTAACATTTATCAACAGTTACTTGTCAATTCCTATTAATCGACAATTAATACTCAATCGTTGTTCATGCTATTCGAAACTCGTTAAACTTCAATCGTCAATTATCACCCGTCAAGCATCATCCCTTTATCATCATCGACCCTTTACATTTAACCATCAACTCATCCAGCCTTCCTCGCGATTATCACCCGTTCATTAACCCTAATTCCCGGTTATTCACGAAATGCTTGCCACCTGCTCGATATTCATGGAACCACAGATTGCAACTTTTCCCAATTCCGCGACGGAAGCGCATCTGTTACCCCTGTCACGGCGCAAGAAAAATCGAAGACTGGATCCAATCGAACAAACGTCCAATAATCGCAACCGCTCCCCTCCCACTCATACTGGTTATTTCTCTATTCGAAGAGCGACCGATTTACTCCACGCAGCTCACCGTGAAACGATCATTGAGCGAGCGGTTGCATAAAATCCGGCTCAATGAGTTTCCAAGAGGGACAGCGCGCGATTAGCCTCGCCTTCACGCCGCGATTTTCCGATCTATCGAAAAATAAAAAACTGCTAAAATGAGCCGGATCGTCGAAACTAACGAAGTGATAGTCGTGGCAGCAAGAATGTTCCTCTGGGGTTCATTCCTGAGCGATACGCCCGTTTGTCGGTCGCGAAGATAAGGGAAAGAAAAGGAACAACAGGGAAGAAAGAAGAATGGGGTGGGAGTGCACTTTGACCAGTGTCTGATATTTCCAAGGAAATACGGTGAAGTATTCAGAAATACTTGGAAACGTACTCCTTGCGTCTCAAAATGGTTCACGAGGCTTTTCTTTTGGTATTTTTAACTTCCCGATTTATAGGGAAGTTATTGTATTTGCCCCTAAAATGAAAAATCGATTTTTTAGCAGATCTTCATGTTTCAAGATCATTGGAGTCATTTTAGCCTATTTTTAACAAATTGTTCGCGCGCGCGCGCATGTGTGTGTAAACAAATTTTTCGTTAACGTTTTCTAAAAAGCTAATAGCAAGATCAAAATAATCGATGATGCAATCGATGTGTATCAATCTAATTTAGAGCTGGTTAGATTTTGGTCTAATTCGCTCCAGTAGTTTTTTAGTTTTTTTAAGAAAATTTAACTCAATAACGCAATCTAGATGGGAGAATATAAATTTATGAACGAATAACTTAACGGAATAATATATATACATATATTATTATTATTACATTTGTATGCATATGTATAACACATGCATATACACATACAGGGTACTCTAAAAGTATGGAAACAGCCAAATATTTCCAAAATGGAATATTTGTGAGAAAAATGGTTCAGAGAAATGTGTTAGGGTTTTAAAAATTCTATTGAACGATCGTGTCCGTTTGACCTTCAAAGGACTGGTCAAAGTCACGTCAAGGTGAACATGATTTTTTTAATGGAACACCTCATTTTTTATCATGCACTGTGAAAGCTGGCTATGAGACCATTTCAAAACACTAGTTTCAAACAATTTTTTTATTCGCGATAGATGGCGCTGTAATCGGAAATCGGGAAGTTCCTTGTGTGGCCCGTAAAGGGTCGCACACAAAATAAACATGAATAGCTATATGAATAAAGCGAGCAAGAACAACCCTACTCGCGACCTCGCGAAGCCAGCGAACAACAATAACCAGCTAATTTTTATTTATTTTATAATGCCTGGACGATATTTTCAATTTGGATTTAGTCGTTCGTGTTTGAAACATTCGGCAATACCAAAAAGGAATTCAGTTTATTGATACAAATTCCAGCTACTAGAACAAGGAGGCTCGATACTGTTCGAACTGGCCTGTTATAGATACGCAACGCGAGAGTTTATAGGCTTCGGGGAGACAATGCGCAGATGTCGGATCTACCAGACGCTAACCCTCGATTCGACCACCCAAGATACTTCAAACAAAGGATCTCCACTCCATGTCAGTTCTAAACACTCTGCGGATAGTTCTAAACATAAATCGTCTACCACCTACGCTGAACACCACCGCTTGCATAAATTCTATCTATTCGCGTCGCGGATCTACGTCGATAGTTGCATCCGTTTACTTGGCAATCGCGAAACAAGTAAACTTTTCTTTTTAACGATAAATGAGTGGAGAGGCTTTATCGAAATCTCGTGAATTTTGTGTAGTATTTTTATGTCGTCTAAAGGATCGATCTAAATTTCTGATGACATTTATTCGATTATTTTTTTTTTTCTATAGAAAGATTGTACAGCGGGTGTAGAATGTATTCGTACATCGATCAATTTCCCAAAAAACTTCTGTGTGAAATTGTAGTTTATTAACTCCTTTTGTTATAATCAATGATATTCTACATATTCTCGGAAATCTCTAGAATATACTTCAAACAACAGTTATTATTTTATACAATTTGCGAAATTAACGAAAAAAAAACGAAAAATCGGTAGAAATATAGAAGCAATAAGTATTCGCACGGTTCTTATGACGAACAATTTACAGTAGAATTTGTAACATAAGCACATCAGTTTATTGGTTCATGGAAATTAGAGAACATTAAATTTCCGGTAAAAAAGACTTAAAAAGTGCTCTAATAAAGGAATGGAAGTAGATCCTAAACCGAATAACATCGACATTTATGATAGTTAATTTAATGCCTAGAAGAGTTGCAATAAATATAAAATCAAAAGGAAATCCCACGAAGTATTAATTATTTATACATTAATGTAAATTTCGTTTTTTTTTTTTTAAATGAAGTTTTAAAAATTGAACACTTGTACGAATACTTATTGCTTCTGTATTTCTATCGATTTATTGTTTTTTCTTGTTGACTTCTCACTTATACAAAATACCTAATCTTTTCGTACTGTATCTACTCTAGAAATTTCCAAGAATATGTAGAATATCATTGTTTATAAAAAAAAAAGTTAATAAATGACAATTTCACATAGTTTGTTTGGAAATTGATCGGTGTACGAATACTTTCTACACCCACTCTACGTATCTTTTACTTTTACTTTATCTACATAAAATTCTACCTATAATCAAATAAAAATGAAAATGCCGTAACCTATTACTTTTTTTTTTTATCAAGACGATTAACTATTTCCAGCAACACGCCAGCAAAAAAAAAAAAAGAAAAACATTCCCCGTCCCCTACGAACGATCGCA
>NW_026534713.1:0-4925 GCF_026225885.1 Hylaeus anthracinus
GGAATTACAAACTTGTAAATAACGTTGTATTTTTTTTTTTTTTTTTTATGTCAATGTATGCGATTAATACAACCTCGCGGAAAGGTTGTGAAAGAAATAAGGACATCTTCATACATTTTATGTGAATTTATAAGATGCATGAATTTTCAGATTTTTACATCTTTGGACAAGTGTTCGAGAATGTTTGATGTATTATAAAAGCAACGAAATGTATGAATTGTCCAAATTGTAATTCTTTCTATATTCATTAAGAACTTGTACAAGACATGAATTTGCAAATGTTTACTACTCCATTTCAAACATCCAGTGTGAATCTATTGGGTTGTCCGGAAAGTTCATGTCGATTTTTCGTAGGTGGTACAGATCTGAATATATCGAAGTGGTTGAAAACAAATAACATGCATACATCCCTTAAAAGGAAAGGTTGTGGAACCAAATAGCACCTATGTAATTCGATAAATATATATTAAAATTCAAACGTGTTTTTGAATGTTTCTTAGAAATTGGCACGAACTTTCTGGACAACCTAATATATTATGAATTTCTAAAGCAGTTATCTAATAAATTAACGAGAATAATGATCGAAAATAATACAAGTACGAAAAATAAAGTAAATGTTCCTTTTCAAGCCTAATACGCGTTTTAAAAGAGCAAGGGTTGTTATATAATTCTCTCGGACGATTAATTCCTCGCGCTATTTAGTTAAGAGAATGGCTTTAGTTTACAATCAGCAGGTGTTTAACGGAAATGAAGTTGAAGCCAACCAGGGCAAGTTTGTGCTTATTACATAGAGTTTCGAATTTCTACTTCTGCCAACAGTGAGCAGACGAGACATGTTATAAGCCTGGAATTACCAATGGGCGAGATGGAAACTGTTTTGTAGTGGTTTTTGGTGACCGAGGGCTTGTGGAGAATATTCCAAACCTCCACGAAACTCTGCAACACTACAACAATTTCGTTGCCAAACATAACGTTGTAAAGTCATAATTTACGTTAATTATTATAGCCTTATCACTGGCAACGTCGAAACGAAATTGCATCCTTTTAATTGACTTTGCAACTGAAAGTTTGGAATGATGCACTAAAAGTCATTTTCGAATTTTTAACTGGAACTTGAATTTTCTTGGTAATTCTTCTAGCGGAAGGAAAATTATATTTACTCCGGAAAATGTATACGTCATTCTGTTTCTTTTGTTGTCAATCTCTGTTATTCCGAGGGAGACCTCGAGATCGAAAATATTCGATATACAACGAGGTATGTGTCTTTGGAAGCAGTATCATTTTCTTGTTCAACTACCAACAAAATCGATGTTAAACTAACCTGGACCCCGTACATTAAATACCTAAAAAAAGCATGTACTAAAAGACTAAATATTATCAAGGTACTAACAAAAAACAATTGGGGAGCAGAATTAGAAACCCTCCTAACAACTTACAAGGCACTGATATGATCAAAAATTGACTACGGTGCCATTATATACAACTCAGCTAAACCTCACGTGCTAAAGACAATAGAACCAATCCAAAACTCATCATTAAGAATCATCACTGGAAGTTACCGAACAAGTCCCATACCCAGCATTTTATTTGAAGCCAAGGAAACATCGTTTGAACAACGACGAAAGGTACTCAGTCTAAAATACGCAACGAAAATTGCCTCTACTCCAAATAATCCACCCTATCACAACGTATTTTCCAACAAATATTAAGACCTATATACAAAAAGGCCCAAACTACCAACTCCATTTCACACCAGGATTACTAAGTACTTCAACTCATACAATACTGAAAAAACACCAATTATGGAACGCAAACATGGAAATATAGCTCCCTGGACCATAAAACCTCCAAAAACCAATACAGAGTTGGCAGATATTCCAAAAAAAAAACAAAAAATTCCAATAGAACACAAATCTAAATTCCTAGAACTGGATTATAACTTCACGAACCACAATAAAATATATACCGATGCATAAAAAACGGAGAATGGAGTGGGATATGCTATCATAACTGAAAATACCGAAATAAAACAAAGCCTACCTGAATCTACCACTATCTTTACCGCTGAAGCCTTAGGAATACTGGAAGCTGTCAACCTTATATCTACACATCCCTTACAAAACCACGTTATATATTCCGACTCCATAAGTGTAATAAAAGCCTTAGAGTGAACGTAAACGAAAAGAATAACTCCGAAATCATCCAAAAAGTCCAGGAAACGTGCACCAAACTTACAAACAAAAACAAAAACATAACAATTACTTGGGTACCTTCCCACCAAGGCATCACTGCCAACGAAAAAGCATGACCTCATTGCAAGAGAAGCGACAACCATGACTCCAAATAATGAAATAGAAATCCCATACCAAGACTTGATTACAAGAATACAACACACATCGAAAGAAGAATGGAATAAAATATGAAACAACAAAAGAACAAAAACTCACAATATAACGCACGACTTTTACCAAACAGTACCCCAACACTCCATGACCAGGAGAAAAAAAATAATAATGACTAAATTGAGAACTGGACATTCAAAAATCACACATGAATACATATTAAAGAAAACGGACCCTCCCCACTGCGACTCCTGCAATGAGGAAATCACAATTGACCACCTACTATACGAATGCAGCAATTCGATCAACAAAGAAGGAAGTATAACCTCAATCCAGAAACAGCTCTAACATCCCAGGAACATATGCAAAATACCATCAACTACCTCAAGGACACCAAACTCTACAGTAGTATATAGAAACCTAACAGAAACCCAATCAAATTCGTCGTTAATTACCATGCTAAAGATGCGACGTAAAATAAATCCATATAAAAAAAAAATCGATGTTCCTTAAATTTATTATTCCTTTCATTTAATTCTCAAGCAGAAGGCTTTAATTGTTTCGAACACAATGGGAACTAAAAGTATTCAGGGTATCTCCAATAAAGTTGCAAGAGTTTCGAATAAAATCAAATGAACGTCAATCAGGCCGAATCGTAACACGCTGTAAAGTCGTTCCCGAGTTCAGATGGAAAACCGACCACCTGCTCTGTCTACGTCCAGATTCCATCCGAACGAGGGAAACTTGAAACAATGCTTTGAATTACCATGGAGCTATAGCGGTCAGTGGCAGAACGAAATTTTATTCGAATAATAAACCTCGAATGAAACTCGTAACAATACAGGCAAAACATTTATGACGTTTGTTATCAGTTGAAATTGTTTCAAAGTTGAAATATTTACGAAAGGAAATGTGCATTTTCTGTTCCTTGTATAACGACGTAATTTATAAACCACATTCTATAGATTATAAATGTTGCTGCGTTCATACTTTCTCGTTACAAAAGAGTACGTTTACGTGATTATTTATATGTGCACCTGAAGTGAATGACAAAACTACTTACTAATTAAAAAAAAATATCACATATTTGCCAACCTTTAAACCTTTTATTATTAATAATTGAAACTCTGGTTTTTATTCAATTACTACCAGATAAATGGTTGCTCGTATTAACATTTTTTACCTAAATAAAAACTGCTTCCATCTCCCACCGACAATTTTTGCTCCGAGCCAGAGTTACCAGTGATTCGATTGAATTGTCTAATACCCGCGAAAATCTGATTGTGCGCGTGGCATGTTTCATGTAAACTACTCCAACCGAAAACGCAATTAAAATGAACGTTTTTTCACTCGTGAGTGCCACGCTGAAAACGCGAATCCGAGCCAATTCGAGATAACTGGATTGACCGAGACGTCATCGGAATCGGATTGCTCCGCGAATGGATTTTTGGTTTCTTTTAGTGGCAGTTGATCGAGTGCGGACTCCTTTTTTTCTAACTTCAGTTGCAGTTTGCGTGACAACCGTTGAGAATAAAAATTGTTTAACTGTTTGTGGTTGAGTGAGTTAACGATTGGACCACCTTTGGTCAGATTAAAAATTTTATTTAAAATTTTGTTTGATGGTCTTATTGAAACAACTTCCAACTACTTCAAATCCCCGAATATTCTAGATTCGTGAGGAACCAGGTCATATCAACGTTCAACGACTACTTCAAACTTCATGTGAACAGTCTGCATTCATGAAGACTGTAACAATTCCTACATAGTAGTTCAACCTAACTATTCTAACGTTTCAATTGGAGAAACCTAATAGAAACAACTCCTAATCACGTGGAACCGATGCTAACGACGTCATCTTCACAAACATCAGAAAACTGGATCAGTTCCTGGAGGGTTCTGGAGGTTCCTAGAGTTTCTACGTTTAGATGGTCTGGGTTTTCAATGACGCGATGCCTCGAGCTGTTTAGGAAGTTTTCAAGCGTACCAGACATTTGGGAAACATCAGGGGTTCCAGGTGGTCTCGAGTGTCTCGATGTTCGTGGGTGTATCGACAGTTCTTTGGGTGTCCAATGTCTCGAGTATTTCCGAATCTCTGGCGTTGAGGTCTCATGAATTCCAGAAATCGATTACTTCCCCCGGGATAGGGAGTTGGTCTATTAATTAAATTCTCTGAGGATGATTTCTGAGGGAGAATTATGATTAACGAATCACGTATAATGAATCACGATTAATAAATCACGAATAACGAATCACGATTAATGAATTACGAATAATGAATCGCCAATAATAAATCACGACTAATGAACGACGATTAATGAATTACGATTCACGAATCACGATTAATAAATCACGACTAATGGACGACAATTATGAATCACGATCTACGAATCACGATTAATGAATTACAAAGTAACGAATCGCCAATAATAAATCACGACTAATGGACAAGGATTAATGAATTATGATTAACGAATCGCGATTAATGAATAATGATTAACGAATCGCGATTAATGAATAATGATTAACGAATCGCGATTAATGAATAATGAATAATGAATAATGAATAATGAATAATGAATAATG
>NW_026534714.1:0-4430 GCF_026225885.1 Hylaeus anthracinus
CCTATTCATCGACAGTTAATCGTCAAACCCTATTTATTTGTTGTCAATAGTGAATTGTCAATTCCTATTAACCGACAATTAATTATCAATCGTCAGTCGTCAATTTCTATTTGTCAACAGTTAATTGTCACTTAAGGGGTTAGTCGCAGTCAGGAAAATGAAAACGGACAGTTTTTTTTTTAAGGTATTAAATAATAATTTTTCTGAATGAAACGTAAATATATTACAAAGTATGTCTTAAAGGACTATAAAAGAATTTTTGTTTTAAAAAAAGGTTAATTCATTTCGTCAGAACAGGCGATGGCGTGGGTGACCACTTTGTTTGCGGTGAGCAAGATTTCTTCAAACTGGTGCACCTGAAAACGAAACTAAAGGTAGATTTAGCACGTTGGCTGCCAAGCTAAAACTCGTGAAAATTTCTATACACTTAAAGTTTTGTCTCGAGACTATTGTAGATTAGATAATTTAACACCTCTCGTAGCCTTCAATTTTTTAACGTCGCCAAATTCACGAAACCTGTCCAGACTTATTTTCATTATTGTCTGACCTTTGAAACCTATTTTTTAGTTCCTTAATAGAAAGTCCTGTCACCCATTCCTGGGTGATGTGACGACGAACGTGGTAGAAAATATATTAGACTAACAGGTCCCTGATCGAAGGATTTCTTATTTTCTTGTATACTTATTTTTTATCATGCATTGAATCACTTAATTTTAGTGAAAAAATTGAAAATCAACTCCAAATGTACGCCATCTTGTTTTAAATGAATTTTTTTCAAAATCCTTCGTTCAGGGACCCGCTAGACTAATCTATTTTCGAAATTTACCTTTGTTTTTGTTTTCAGGTAAACCAGTGTAGAGAAATCTTGCTCACCGCAAACCTATGTTTTTAAATCATCGTCTACGTCATCGGCTGTTATGACGATATAAATTAAACGTTTCTTAAAACAAAAAATGTTTTTTAGTTCTTTAAGACATGCTTTATAATATACTTAATTGTTACTTATACAAATTATTATTTAATAACTAAACAAAAATCACAAAGAAATGTTTTTCCTCTTCCTGACTGCGACTAACCCCTTAAGAACTTGTACAAGACATGAATTTACAAATGTTTACTACTCCATTTCAAACATCCAGTGTGAATCTACATTATGAATTTCTAAAGCAGTTGTCTAACAAATTAACGAGAATAATTATTGAAAGTAATAAAAGTACGAAAAAAAAATAAATGTTCCTTTTCAAGCCTAATACGCGTTTAAAAAAAATCAAGAGTAACATTTATCAACAGTTACTTGTCAATTCCTATTAATCGACAATTAATACTCAATCGTTGTTCATGCTATTCGAAACTCGTTAAACTTCAATCGTCAATTATCACCCGTCAAGCATCATCCCTTTATCATCATCGACCCTTTACATTTAACCATCAACTCATCCAGCCTTCCTCGCGATTATCACCCGTTCATTAACCCTAATTCCCGGTTATTCACGAAATGCTTGCCACCTGCTCGATATTCATGGAACCACAGATTGCAACTTTTCCCAATTCCGCGACGGAAGCGCATCTGTTACCCCTGTCACGGCGCAAGAAAAATCGAAGACTGGATCCAATCGAACAAACGTCCAATAATCGCAACCGCTCCCCTCCCACTCATACTGGTTATTTCTCTATTCGAAGAGCGACCGATTTACTCCACGCAGCTCACCGTGAAACGATCATTGAGCGAGCGGTTGCATAAAATCCGGCTCAATGAGTTTCCAAGAGGGACAGCGCGCGATTAGCCTCGCCTTCACGCCGCGATTTTCCGATCTATCGAAAAATAAAAAACTGCTAAAATGAGCCGGATCGTCGAAACTAACGAAGTGATAGTCGTGGCAGCAAGAATGTTCCTCTGGGGTTCATTCCTGAGCGATACGCCCGTTTGTCGGTCGCGAAGATAAGGGAAAGAAAAGGAACAACAGGGAAGAAAGAAGAATGGGGTGGGAGTGCACTTTGACCAGTGTCTGATATTTCCAAGGAAATACGGTGAAGTATTCAGAAATACTTGGAAACGTACTCCTTGCGTCTCAAAATGGTTCACGAGGCTTTTCTTTTGGTATTTTTAACTTCCCGATTTATAGGGAAGTTATTGTATTTGCCCCTAAAATGAAAAATCGATTTTTTAGCAGATCTTCATGTTTCAAGATCATTGGAGTCATTTTAGCCTATTTTTAACAAATTGTTCGCGCGCGCGCGCATGTGTGTGTAAACAAATTTTTCGTTAACGTTTTCTAAAAAGCTAATAGCAAGATCAAAATAATCGATGATGCAATCGATGTGTATCAATCTAATTTAGAGCTGGTTAGATTTTGGTCTAATTCGCTCCAGTAGTTTTTTAGTTTTTTTAAGAAAATTTAACTCAATAACGCAATCTAGATGGGAGAATATAAATTTATGAACGAATAACTTAACGGAATAATATATATACATATATTATTATTATTACATTTGTATGCATATGTATAACACATGCATATACACATACAGGGTACTCTAAAAGTATGGAAACAGCCAAATATTTCCAAAATGGAATATTTGTGAGAAAAATGGTTCAGAGAAATGTGTTAGGGTTTTAAAAATTCTATTGAACGATCGTGTCCGTTTGACCTTCAAAGGACTGGTCAAAGTCACGTCAAGGTGAACATGATTTTTTTAATGGAACACCTCATTTTTTATCATGCACTGTGAAAGCTGGCTATGAGACCATTTCAAAACACTAGTTTCAAACAATTTTTTTATTCGCGATAGATGGCGCTGTAATCGGAAATCGGGAAGTTCCTTGTGTGGCCCGTAAAGGGTCGCACACAAAATAAACATGAATAGCTATATGAATAAAGCGAGCAAGAACAACCCTACTCGCGACCTCGCGAAGCCAGCGAACAACAATAACCAGCTAATTTTTATTTATTTTATAATGCCTGGACGATATTTTCAATTTGGATTTAGTCGTTCGTGTTTGAAACATTCGGCAATACCAAAAAGGAATTCAGTTTATTGATACAAATTCCAGCTACTAGAACAAGGAGGCTCGATACTGTTCGAACTGGCCTGTTATAGATACGCAACGCGAGAGTTTATAGGCTTCGGGGAGACAATGCGCAGATGTCGGATCTACCAGACGCTAACCCTCGATTCGACCACCCAAGATACTTCAAACAAAGGATCTCCACTCCATGTCAGTTCTAAACACTCTGCGGATAGTTCTAAACATAAATCGTCTACCACCTACGCTGAACACCACCGCTTGCATAAATTCTATCTATTCGCGTCGCGGATCTACGTCGATAGTTGCATCCGTTTACTTGGCAATCGCGAAACAAGTAAACTTTTCTTTTTAACGATAAATGAGTGGAGAGGCTTTATCGAAATCTCGTGAATTTTGTGTAGTATTTTTATGTCGTCTAAAGGATCGATCTAAATTTCTGATGACATTTATTCGATTATTTTTTTTTTTCTATAGAAAGATTGTACAGCGGGTGTAGAATGTATTCGTACATCGATCAATTTCCCAAAAAACTTCTGTGTGAAATTGTAGTTTATTAACTCCTTTTGTTATAATCAATGATATTCTACATATTCTCGGAAATCTCTAGAATATACTTCAAACAACAGTTATTATTTTATACAATTTGCGAAATTAACGAAAAAAAAACGAAAAATCGGTAGAAATATAGAAGCAATAAGTATTCGCACGGTTCTTATGACGAACAATTTACAGTAGAATTTGTAACATAAGCACATCAGTTTATTGGTTCATGGAAATTAGAGAACATTAAATTTCCGGTAAAAAAGACTTAAAAAGTGCTCTAATAAAGGAATGGAAGTAGATCCTAAACCGAATAACATCGACATTTATGATAGTTAATTTAATGCCTAGAAGAGTTGCAATAAATATAAAATCAAAAGGAAATCCCACGAAGTATTAATTATTTATACATTAATGTAAATTTCGTTTTTTTTTTTTTAAATGAAGTTTTAAAAATTGAACACTTGTACGAATACTTATTGCTTCTGTATTTCTATCGATTTATTGTTTTTTCTTGTTGACTTCTCACTTATACAAAATACCTAATCTTTTCGTACTGTATCTACTCTAGAAATTTCCAAGAATATGTAGAATATCATTGTTTATAAAAAAAAAAGTTAATAAATGACAATTTCACATAGTTTGTTTGGAAATTGATCGGTGTACGAATACTTTCTACACCCACTCTACGTATCTTTTACTTTTACTTTATCTACATAAAATTCTACCTATAATCAAATAAAAATGAAAATGCCGTAACCTATTACTTTTTTTTTTTATCAAGACGATTAACTATTTCCAGCAACACGCCAGCAAAAAAAAAAAAAAGAAAAACATTCCCCGTCCCCTACGAACGATCGCA
>NW_026534715.1:0-4926 GCF_026225885.1 Hylaeus anthracinus
GGAATTACAAACTTGTAAATAACGTTGTATTTTTTTTTTTTTTTTTTTATGTCAATGTATGCGATTAATACAACCTCGCGGAAAGGTTGTGAAAGAAATAAGGACATCTTCATACATTTTATGTGAATTTATAAGATGCATGAATTTTCAGATTTTTACATCTTTGGACAAGTGTTCGAGAATGTTTGATGTATTATAAA
Organism: Hylaeus anthracinus; assembly: GCF_026225885.1. Taxonomy (NCBI): domain Eukaryota; kingdom Metazoa; phylum Arthropoda; class Insecta; order Hymenoptera; family Colletidae; genus Hylaeus; species Hylaeus anthracinus. The sequence continues at coordinate 201 of NW_026534715.1, forward strand.
AGCAACGAAATGTATGAATTGTCCAAATTGTAATTCTTTCTATATTCATTAAGAACTTGTACAAGACATGAATTTGCAAATGTTTACTACTCCATTTCAAACATCCAGTGTGAATCTATTGGGTTGTCCGGAAAGTTCATGTCGATTTTTCGTAGGTGGTACAGATCTGAATATATCGAAGTGGTTGAAAACAAATAACATGCATACATCCCTTAAAAGGAAAGGTTGTGGAACCAAATAGCACCTATGTAATTCGATAAATATATATTAAAATTCAAACGTGTTTTTGAATGTTTCTTAGAAATTGGCACGAACTTTCTGGACAACCTAATATATTATGAATTTCTAAAGCAGTTATCTAATAAATTAACGAGAATAATGATCGAAAATAATACAAGTACGAAAAATAAAGTAAATGTTCCTTTTCAAGCCTAATACGCGTTTTAAAAGAGCAAGGGTTGTTATATAATTCTCTCGGACGATTAATTCCTCGCGCTATTTAGTTAAGAGAATGGCTTTAGTTTACAATCAGCAGGTGTTTAACGGAAATGAAGTTGAAGCCAACCAGGGCAAGTTTGTGCTTATTACATAGAGTTTCGAATTTCTACTTCTGCCAACAGTGAGCAGACGAGACATGTTATAAGCCTGGAATTACCAATGGGCGAGATGGAAACTGTTTTGTAGTGGTTTTTGGTGACCGAGGGCTTGTGGAGAATATTCCAAACCTCCACGAAACTCTGCAACACTACAACAATTTCGTTGCCAAACATAACGTTGTAAAGTCATAATTTACGTTAATTATTATAGCCTTATCACTGGCAACGTCGAAACGAAATTGCATCCTTTTAATTGACTTTGCAACTGAAAGTTTGGAATGATGCACTAAAAGTCATTTTCGAATTTTTAACTGGAACTTGAATTTTCTTGGTAATTCTTCTAGCGGAAGGAAAATTATATTTACTCCGGAAAATGTATACGTCATTCTGTTTCTTTTGTTGTCAATCTCTGTTATTCCGAGGGAGACCTCGAGATCGAAAATATTCGATATACAACGAGGTATGTGTCTTTGGAAGCAGTATCATTTTCTTGTTCAACTACCAACAAAATCGATGTTAAACTAACCTGGACCCCGTACATTAAATACCTAAAAAAAGCATGTACTAAAAGACTAAATATTATCAAGGTACTAACAAAAAACAATTGGGGAGCAGAATTAGAAACCCTCCTAACAACTTACAAGGCACTGATATGATCAAAAATTGACTACGGTGCCATTATATACAACTCAGCTAAACCTCACGTGCTAAAGACAATAGAACCAATCCAAAACTCATCATTAAGAATCATCACTGGAAGTTACCGAACAAGTCCCATACCCAGCATTTTATTTGAAGCCAAGGAAACATCGTTTGAACAACGACGAAAGGTACTCAGTCTAAAATACGCAACGAAAATTGCCTCTACTCCAAATAATCCACCCTATCACAACGTATTTTCCAACAAATATTAAGACCTATATACAAAAAGGCCCAAACTACCAACTCCATTTCACACCAGGATTACTAAGTACTTCAACTCATACAATACTGAAAAAACACCAATTATGGAACGCAAACATGGAAATATAGCTCCCTGGACCATAAAACCTCCAAAAACCAATACAGAGTTGGCAGATATTCCAAAAAAAAAACAAAAAATTCCAATAGAACACAAATCTAAATTCCTAGAACTGGATTATAACTTCACGAACCACAATAAAATATATACCGATGCATAAAAAACGGAGAATGGAGTGGGATATGCTATCATAACTGAAAATACCGAAATAAAACAAAGCCTACCTGAATCTACCACTATCTTTACCGCTGAAGCCTTAGGAATACTGGAAGCTGTCAACCTTATATCTACACATCCCTTACAAAACCACGTTATATATTCCGACTCCATAAGTGTAATAAAAGCCTTAGAGTGAACGTAAACGAAAAGAATAACTCCGAAATCATCCAAAAAGTCCAGGAAACGTGCACCAAACTTACAAACAAAAACAAAAACATAACAATTACTTGGGTACCTTCCCACCAAGGCATCACTGCCAACGAAAAAGCATGACCTCATTGCAAGAGAAGCGACAACCATGACTCCAAATAATGAAATAGAAATCCCATACCAAGACTTGATTACAAGAATACAACACACATCGAAAGAAGAATGGAATAAAATATGAAACAACAAAAGAACAAAAACTCACAATATAACGCACGACTTTTACCAAACAGTACCCCAACACTCCATGACCAGGAGAAAAAAAATAATAATGACTAAATTGAGAACTGGACATTCAAAAATCACACATGAATACATATTAAAGAAAACGGACCCTCCCCACTGCGACTCCTGCAATGAGGAAATCACAATTGACCACCTACTATACGAATGCAGCAATTCGATCAACAAAGAAGGAAGTATAACCTCAATCCAGAAACAGCTCTAACATCCCAGGAACATATGCAAAATACCATCAACTACCTCAAGGACACCAAACTCTACAGTAGTATATAGAAACCTAACAGAAACCCAATCAAATTCGTCGTTAATTACCATGCTAAAGATGCGACGTAAAATAAATCCATATAAAAAAAAAATCGATGTTCCTTAAATTTATTATTCCTTTCATTTAATTCTCAAGCAGAAGGCTTTAATTGTTTCGAACACAATGGGAACTAAAAGTATTCAGGGTATCTCCAATAAAGTTGCAAGAGTTTCGAATAAAATCAAATGAACGTCAATCAGGCCGAATCGTAACACGCTGTAAAGTCGTTCCCGAGTTCAGATGGAAAACCGACCACCTGCTCTGTCTACGTCCAGATTCCATCCGAACGAGGGAAACTTGAAACAATGCTTTGAATTACCATGGAGCTATAGCGGTCAGTGGCAGAACGAAATTTTATTCGAATAATAAACCTCGAATGAAACTCGTAACAATACAGGCAAAACATTTATGACGTTTGTTATCAGTTGAAATTGTTTCAAAGTTGAAATATTTACGAAAGGAAATGTGCATTTTCTGTTCCTTGTATAACGACGTAATTTATAAACCACATTCTATAGATTATAAATGTTGCTGCGTTCATACTTTCTCGTTACAAAAGAGTACGTTTACGTGATTATTTATATGTGCACCTGAAGTGAATGACAAAACTACTTACTAATTAAAAAAAAATATCACATATTTGCCAACCTTTAAACCTTTTATTATTAATAATTGAAACTCTGGTTTTTATTCAATTACTACCAGATAAATGGTTGCTCGTATTAACATTTTTTACCTAAATAAAAACTGCTTCCATCTCCCACCGACAATTTTTGCTCCGAGCCAGAGTTACCAGTGATTCGATTGAATTGTCTAATACCCGCGAAAATCTGATTGTGCGCGTGGCATGTTTCATGTAAACTACTCCAACCGAAAACGCAATTAAAATGAACGTTTTTTCACTCGTGAGTGCCACGCTGAAAACGCGAATCCGAGCCAATTCGAGATAACTGGATTGACCGAGACGTCATCGGAATCGGATTGCTCCGCGAATGGATTTTTGGTTTCTTTTAGTGGCAGTTGATCGAGTGCGGACTCCTTTTTTTCTAACTTCAGTTGCAGTTTGCGTGACAACCGTTGAGAATAAAAATTGTTTAACTGTTTGTGGTTGAGTGAGTTAACGATTGGACCACCTTTGGTCAGATTAAAAATTTTATTTAAAATTTTGTTTGATGGTCTTATTGAAACAACTTCCAACTACTTCAAATCCCCGAATATTCTAGATTCGTGAGGAACCAGGTCATATCAACGTTCAACGACTACTTCAAACTTCATGTGAACAGTCTGCATTCATGAAGACTGTAACAATTCCTACATAGTAGTTCAACCTAACTATTCTAACGTTTCAATTGGAGAAACCTAATAGAAACAACTCCTAATCACGTGGAACCGATGCTAACGACGTCATCTTCACAAACATCAGAAAACTGGATCAGTTCCTGGAGGGTTCTGGAGGTTCCTAGAGTTTCTACGTTTAGATGGTCTGGGTTTTCAATGACGCGATGCCTCGAGCTGTTTAGGAAGTTTTCAAGCGTACCAGACATTTGGGAAACATCAGGGGTTCCAGGTGGTCTCGAGTGTCTCGATGTTCGTGGGTGTATCGACAGTTCTTTGGGTGTCCAATGTCTCGAGTATTTCCGAATCTCTGGCGTTGAGGTCTCATGAATTCCAGAAATCGATTACTTCCCCCGGGATAGGGAGTTGGTCTATTAATTAAATTCTCTGAGGATGATTTCTGAGGGAGAATTATGATTAACGAATCACGTATAATGAATCACGATTAATAAATCACGAATAACGAATCACGATTAATGAATTACGAATAATGAATCGCCAATAATAAATCACGACTAATGAACGACGATTAATGAATTACGATTCACGAATCACGATTAATAAATCACGACTAATGGACGACAATTATGAATCACGATCTACGAATCACGATTAATGAATTACAAAGTAACGAATCGCCAATAATAAATCACGACTAATGGACAAGGATTAATGAATTATGATTAACGAATCGCGATTAATGAATAATGATTAACGAATCGCGATTAATGAATAATGATTAACGAATCGCGATTAATGAATAATGAATAATGAATAATGAATAATGAATAATGAATAATG
>NW_026534716.1:0-1030 GCF_026225885.1 Hylaeus anthracinus
TAGTGGGAACTATGTTCACTACAAACTTGGGCGTTTCGCCACCGATGGCGCCACCAAAATAAAAAAAATTAATTATTGGTGCAATAAATAATTATTCATAAAAATGATAAATTTGACATATTAACTAATATATTGTAGTGTTGTAAAGCATAGAACCGTATTAATTATGCCCACAGAACGTTTTAGTGAGCGTTTACTCAGCGTTGACCTTTCTGGAAGCATCTAATTTTTCATGTACAACTAATATCTTTATCTCTAAATAAACATCCTCCAATTTAATCCAATTAGCAGATACCTATCTGTCGCTTCTCTATTTCTTCTCGTCCAGTTAAATGTCTAAAAAGGGTCGAGAGTTATCTTCCAGATGAAGCTAACAAAATAAATGCTGACAATGCCTTCGTCATCAAGGCGTAGTGGATAACGAATTATGATTACTTTTCAAATGTATGTTGGGGAAGCCCTAGACAACAGATAATTAAAAAATATATACAAATTGAGAATGGTCGTGTTTCGTTTAAACACATCCCACTCATCTTAAGGCCAGGTTACACTAATAAAACGTGTTTTTTTTAATGAATTTTGTTTACAGTGAAAAAAATATTTCAAAGTCAAACTTTTTACAGCTGAAAGTACATATATTAAAGGTATTAAATTATTTGAAAACAAAATCTTTTTTCTTTTTTTTTTAAATGGCGGCTCTGAAAATGGCTCCTCAGACTCGTCCAATTTGTTGGCAGGTGTCATCATTTCTTGGAAACGAATCATCTGAAAGCAAAAAATAAAACGGTTTCATATTCTGTATCGAATTGGCTATGCTCGGTACTACAACTAAAAATATTCGTTGTTATTTAAAAAAGTTATAAACAATTAAAAGTGCAAAAACAGGGTCGAAAAATTCAAAAGTCCGCCATTTTTTTTTTTTCGATGAAAATGTTCCATTGTATCACCGACCATAGCCAATTCGATACAGAATATGAAACCGTTTTATTTTTTGCTTTCAGATGATTCGTTTCCAAGAAATGATGACACC
>NW_026534717.1:0-1119 GCF_026225885.1 Hylaeus anthracinus
GCTAGGCGTAGTAATCTCAGGCCTCCGGCGTAGTAATCTCAATCGATCAAACAATTAGTACTTCGTATTGCACTAATTATTATCGTGGCTCGATATCAAGGATAAAAATAATCTGTTGCTAATAGTTAGTCGCTTTTATTGACAAAAATATATCGTTATTGATGCTTGCAAGTCTCAATTATAAATGATGCAAATAATTGATTGGGCAATCGACCGACTGATCCATTGCTAGCGTCCGGAGCATGCGCACCTGATTGCCGCTAGGCGTAGTAATCGGTGTCGATTGCCCAATCAATTATTTGCATCATTTATAATTGAGACTTGCAAGCATCAATAACGATATATTTTTGTCAATAAAAGCGACTAACTATTAGCAACAGATTATTTTTATCCTTGATATCGAGCCACGATAATAATTAGTGCAATACGAAGTACTAATTGTTTGATCGATTGAGATTACTACGCCGGAGGCCTGAGATTACTACGCCTAGCTCCCCGTAAGCGTATGCACACCTGATTGCCGCTAGGCGTAGTAATCGGTGTCGATTGCCCAATCAATTATTTGTATCATTTATAATTGAGACTTGCAAGTATCAATAACGATATACAGGGTGTCCCAAAAATGTTGTAACACCTTGAAAAGGGTGGTCCTGGAGGTGATTTGGAACAACTTTTTTCTTAGCGAAAATGTTGTCTGAGACTTCGTTGAGGAGATATTAATGGAAAACACTGACCAATCAGAGCGCGAGTATACCGTTGGAGCGGTAGCGTATGAGCGCGGGCGCCTATCGCGTAGCCTACGCTCAACCGGCATACTCGCGCTCTAATTGATCAGTGTTTTCCGTTAATATCTCCTCAACGAAGCCTCAGACAACATTTTCGCTAAGGAAAAAGTTGTTTCAAATCAACTCCCGGACCACCCTTTTCAAGGTGTTACAACATTTTTGGGACACCCTGTATATCGTTATTGATACTTGCAAGTCTCAATTATAAATGATACAAATAATTGATTGGGCAATCGACACCGATTACTACGCCTAGCGGCAATCAGGTGTGCATACGCTTACGGGGAGCTAGGCGTAGTAATCTCAGGCCTCCGGCGTAGTAATCTCAATCGAT
>NW_026534718.1:0-2323 GCF_026225885.1 Hylaeus anthracinus
CTCTCTCTCTCTCTCTCTCTCTCTCTCTCTCTCTCTCTCTCTCTCTCGCTCTCTCTCGCTCTCTCGCTCTCCATCTCTCTCTCCTTTCCACCCTTCCCCCTCTCTCCGTCCCGTCCGCAACCCGGTGTGTTCTCGTGTTCCCCCTTCGTGTCCTTACATTCTTCGGCTACACGACGTCGGGTCAAGAAGAGAGTGTCGACATGTGGCGAGATTATTATCGCACCACGTAACCGTACTGTAATACTTAATTATCTTGTCCCGGGGTCCGCGAGAGCGTTTAAATTATCTCAACGGCGCGCTTGCACGGGAGGAGGAAAGAAAAAGATACAAAAAAAAAAAAAAGAAAGAAAAAACAATGCGTGTGTGTTTATCCTACGCCTGGGAGCAATTAGTGACATTCAACGATACGCATTATCCGACGCGAGCGACCTCTGTCTTTTCCTCTGCACGCGCGCGGCCGGCGACCGACGGAAAACGATTTACCGCCGGATGATTATACATTTCGCGTTTCATTTGCGACGCGAGTACGTAATACGTGTTCGCGGCACGTACGACGAATTTACGCTGCCGAGGGAGTAATTGCGGGACGATGGGAAAACGGGTGCAGCGAGTATTTCGTACGGGTCCGCGGCATTTCCTGTCGAACGTAGCAGAGAATTTCTCGTTCGATCTTCGTGGAACGGACGCGATTGCGGGCGGTTTCTGTTATTGGGATTTCTGGCGTTTCAACTATTCGTGGATCGAACTATTAGATTGTCCCAAAGGTTTCTTCCGTTTCATTAATAGGTAATACGTGCACGATATTTTGTATCTAACGTTGGATTATTGAATCGCGTACGATTCATTTTGCTTCGTTACTGTTACGATCATTGGCATCTAAGGAATTAGGTTGTCTATTTATGTAAACACCGGTACACGAAGTAACCGTGTGCACATTGCGAGAGAAACTTTTTGGACAAGCTAATATTTTTTTCTGCCTTCTTAGGTTGTACCAAAAGTTTCTTTCGCAATGTGCACTCGGTAATGTAAATATAAATCATGCAAATATTGCGTGTGGAGTATATATGATAGCCCAGAACCTTCTGATATTTAGTTTAGGCATTATCGCTCTGTAACAGTTCAGCTGCCACACCCTGTATATAAATTTATATTTATAGAGCTTCCGAACTTTGGCAACTTCATAGAAAGATAAAATCACGCGAGTGGGCGTGATCCTGTAATTATTTCGAGCGGGGTATTTAAAGGAGAACGACTTCTATCCGCGTTACATGTGTCCGCAAACATTTATGAATGACCTGAAAATACACACGGCTGAGAATATATTTAACCCTGGTACGCGAAGCTTCGCAAGCTTTCTAAGTGGACATTGTTTTCCTTTCTCGAATACGGGGTGACGCTTAATCGCGCTGTAACGCGCCGTAGAACGATTCTACAACGCAACACGCGGTAGAAACGATGTAAACAAAGAATATTGTTTCGAAAAATTATATGAACGTAGAGATTTGCTTTAAAATAGCTTCTATATACGTACACGAGAAATATCTGATATTAATTAGTATTGTGTTTTCTCTGCCACTATCGAGCAATGCCTGAGAAAATGATACGAAGATAGGATATTGTTTAAGAATATTACAAATTCGTAGAATATTCTGTGAAGAAATGTTGTGGATAATTGTGTATTGTTCGAGAAAAATGGTTTGCACGTTCAAGAGTATTCCGAGAATTACGACTAGCAATCTGACTCGATCTAATCTGATGCTTAGTAATATTTTATTTTCTCTTTCGCTATCGGTAAAGCAAACTATTGTTTAACCTTCTGTGACTGGTATCTAGTGGTCTTATCTGAAGCGATTAAGGCCCAAAATGATTAAACGCGCTTCTGTTGAAGTGGCTGACACGCCTAAGCGTATCTATTCTCGTTTTCCTTTAAGTATTGATCATCAATTAGGATACCGTAGCTCTGTTCAAACACGTTAGATTTCACGCGGCTAATAAATAAATAAATTTCTTTAAATGAGAGCCTTCTTATCGATTGTCTACATATTAGTATAACGTCAACCGTGAAAAATAGATACAGTGTACGTTTTATTGAAGTAATCAGACGGTACTTATGTTAATGCCAGATCAATTTGATTGTGAACTGCAAAATCAGTACGAAACATTACCGATAAACCACAAGTATGATTGATAATTGAAATTCTTTTTGAATTTTCATTGATACTGCAATGATTATATTCGAGACAAAGAGTGCGAAATTTAAACAAGTAATCAATTCAGTATTTTTTTTTTTTTTTTTTTTATATATATATATATATATATATAT
>NW_026534718.1:7323-28464 GCF_026225885.1 Hylaeus anthracinus
TTATATATATATATATATATATATATATATATATATATATATATATATATATATAAAACAAGAGCTATTTTATATATAGTATACGGGCTTACATATATATATATGTAAATGTATTAATATAATATCAAGTGTCGCATCTTCCATTTGAGAGAAAAACATGTTCTTGGTAAGAAAGACTAACGATTACATGAAGAGTCAAGCTTAGGTCATAAGTCGCGTGGACAATATTGTGTAAGTGGGTCTCCTTATTGGATTGGATACCTCGATAATTGCATAAATCTTTGCAGGGATGTTCTGCTCTGTTTTTCCGCAACCATAGGAGTGTAGTGTGGTGTTTCGCAACGAAGAAAAATTCTTAGCCTCCTTCCAGAAAACAATCAAATTCCTATTCGTTTGATATCGTTTCTAACTATTTCAAACAAATATATTTATGACTAAGCAATTTGTATCCGAGTCAACGAAACTATGACAATTTTCTCCTTCGCGTTAATATAGTTAAAAAAAAAAAAAAAAAAAATACGGAAACACATTCCTTTTCATCGATAACCTACGATTGATGATACTTGATCGATACGTTAATGTATAATACATATTTGTCCTTTGTAAAAAATATGCTCTTCGAACCTGTCTAGATAAATATTCAAATTTTAAAGAGAAAAAAAAGAACAGACTGCCATGAATACTGTCTGAATAAAAAATTCATAAAAAAAATCCATTAATGCTCTAGTTTCGCAGAAGTCTCTACCGACGAAATCAAAGTCATTCCATTATTGTCGCACAACTCGTATTTCTTCGATTCTATTTCAATCGCGTTTCGAAGCGATACGATACGAAATCAATAAAAAAAAAAAGAGATAGAAAGACAATATAGTAAACACAAACGTTATTCAAATTTTTATTTCTCACGGCTGACGAGAAATTGTTAGATTTTGTCGAGAAGCAAGCTTAGCCCGCTGCCAAATATTATTTATATTTGAATATTAACGTCATCGATCGATCAAACTTTTGTTTGTTCCAACTATTCCAAGTAAGAGGAACACAGGAACCCATTTGTAACGGAACACCCTGTAGAGAGGTTCTCTTTCCTCTTTCAGTCCCGGCGCGCAGATGAAATCGTTGAAATCGTCGCCACTTGATAATTAACAGCCACTTACGGGCTTAGAGCGAGGTCAGTGTCACGTCGCGGTGCCGAACTCGCTCGGTTACGTAAGAATCGTCTTCTCACGAGACCGATTCTACACGGTGTATTATTTACAATGGTACTCGCTCCTATCCGTTTCGCGATGATTTCATTGTTTACATCAGTGTTCCCCAACCTCCTTTGGCCCGTGGCCCAATTCACCGTATTTTTTCGTCTCTATGCTTCCAACCCCCCAAAATCGATTCTTTCAAGATACCACCTTATAGCGATGTTTGCAGTTCATTCATTCGACGGTCAATTTCAACAATACAAATTCAAAACATCAAAAAGTTTCCTGATATTCCGATTAAATATTAAAATATTATTATGTAATATATATTACGCAAAAGTGGATGTCCTCAATGTGTCGATTACAGAACTTGCAATTACTATTAGCTACTGTAGATAAATCTACTAGTTTTATCTTACAAAAATGTCGATACCATTTCTTTCCTTTCAAATTTAAATAACAAACGTGGGATCGTTTGCCGTTTCATCTGGTATCGTTCGAAAGAACAATTTCACAATTATTTCAAATGATGTGATATCGCGAATGTCCAGGTCTGTGATAACGTAACGTTCGCCACTTTCTGGCGACAAAAAAATATATAAGTTTCAATTAAAACGTGACAAAAGGCAGAGATAGATGCGCAAATCTAAACATCCATATTTTTGCGATAAACGAACAAACGAGCATGTATATTAGATTGTCCCAAAAGTTTCTTTTGTGAGTTCCTTTCAATTATTGTCTGTGGCAGTGTTTAATATATAAATAGACAATTTCATTTCTTAGACATTGATGCTGTAACAGTAATGGAGCGAAATGAATTGTACACAATTTTCTAATGTATCGGGCTGTCTGGAAAGTCCATGGCGATTTTTAGTAGGCGGTACAGGTCTGAATATGTCGGAATAGCTGAAAACAAATAACATGTGTGCACTTCTTAAAAGGTGCAAAGGTTGTGGAACGAAATGGTACATATACAGGGTGTCCCAAAACTAAGGGAGGAGCCGGAAATGGGAGGTAGCTGAGACGATTCTGAACAACAATTTCCTTTGCAAAAATGTCGGATGGGGCTTCGTTGAGGAGATATTGAGAGAAAACCCCGACCAATCAGAGCGCGCGTAGACCGTTGGAGCGGCCGCGGTAGCGAAGGCTACGCGCTGGCGGCCGCGCTTGCGCGCGAACAAGTGACTCGACGTGCATCGAAGCATCGACCTGGCGCGTAGCCTTCGCTACCGCGGCCGCTCCAACGGTCTACGCGCGCTCTGATTGGTCGGGGTTTTCTCTTAATATCTCCTTAACGAAGCCCCATCCGACATTTTTGCAAAGGAAATTGTTGTTCGGAATCGTCTCAGCTACCTCCCATTTCCGGCTCCACCCCGACTTTTGGGACACCCTGTATAATTCAATAACTATGCATCAATACTCAAATATGTCTTTGAATCTTTCTTAAAAGTAGGCAGGAACTTTCCGGACAACCCGATAACACGAAACATAAAATATTGCGTATGTATTAATTGTTAATAAAACGAAAGAAACTTTTGGGACAAGCCAATATTTTGTACACCTCCCTCCAATAAACACGTTGCGATGTCGGTACAGATGAACGCGATATGGTTTCCGTTGCGAACCACTGGTTTCACGCCACGCGCTGTTTCCACGGATCGAATTCACGTACGGAAGCGGTATTTTGTTTCGCAAACCTGTTTCATTGTCTCACACCGCGACGATTTCATGCGAAGGGAATGAATTCGCCAATCAAGCTCGTGATTGGAAACAGTGAGCGTTACGCGCGCTGATCACGGGGGCGTTGATTGTCTGGGCGCGTGATCGGTTCTTCTACCCGAGATATGGTAGCAATTTTTTTGTTGGAGTATAATTGGACAGAGTAGGCCTATTAACGGGTATCCGTTCGGTTAAGGTGTTTTCTTTGGTTGGGTAACAAGCGATCATTAATCACGTTCACTTAGTAATCGTGATTAATGAGTAAAATCGGTAATCACGGATAATGGCTAATGAGTAATCACCGGTCGTGATTAATGCTTAATAAATCGCCTCTGTACTTTAATTGATGATTTTATAAGTACAACTCCTAAGGTCGTCGTTGTAACTGCCAATCTATCGGCTACAGTATTACAGCAACGAGTACACGTGTAATTTAAAAGAGCATCGGTTACGTTGAAATCTTGGAAAATGAGAAACACTGTTTGCTTATATATTTGTTAATAATTGCCTAAATATTTGCCACTTCCGAGACAAACAACGCTTGCTTAACATTCTTTTTTTAATTATCGAATTCGAATCCGAAGGAGACACGCTACACAAATATTGTCTCTGTTTCTCCTAAACCACAGCGAACATCATCCGTTTCTGTTTCTCTATCTTGTAATTCAGAAAGTAATATTCGTCCCACCAAAAGTTGCCTTTTATTCGTTATTCGTACTCGCATCTGAATTAGAATCGTGCTCGACTCCGCTGTCAACGCTTGAATCACGAAATTCCGATTACTTCGAGTCGAACCGGCCCACGGGAGAACACCGCACCCCGTTCGTTTCTACGCGTTCGCGTCGAAGGAAGCTCTTTTCCGTCGCAGCCGGTGCTCGGACGATCCGCGTAACGAAAGAAGCCACGAGGTCGCGATAAATCAAAAAAGGCCTCGCGGCCGTGAGACAGGAGGAGGCGACTCGGGGAGCCTGAATGAGCAAGGTTCGTTGCACGAGCATGTAATTTCGACTCGGAGCTGGATATATCGTCGGATTACCGCGAGAGCTCTCCCGGTGTCGTTAGCCGTACCGAGAGAGTGAGGTCAGCATCGCCGCGCCACTCGATAAATCAGCTCGGCCGCGGTTGTGCCAACGGAGATGCCTGAATTCTGCCACGTGATCCGTCGACGGACAGCCCGAGCCGCAAATCGGTGCTCGCGATTATCTACATACTTGTCGAATCTTTCCCTATTTCGGTACACGAACGTTTTTACTGATTCAAATATTTTCGGCGTGTAATTCGAATATTATTTTGACTACGTCTATGGTCGACAGTGCTTTACATTGTGAAAACTGAACGAATTAATTCTGAAAGTTGAGCGTCGAAGAAAATGAATTCGAATCACAGGAACCTCGTTGAAGTTGCAAAAACAAATATCGCGATAAATGTTTGGTTATATAGTCTCCACTAGTCTGTAAACAAAATTTAATCACAGTAATTTTGAAGAGTATTGGTCCAGCAATCAACCAACGTGTTACAGGGGGTCGCTCGTGTGGCGATCGAATGCGAGTAATTTTCCGTATAAAATTTGGAAAATGTGTATTTTTATACGGTTTTCAACGGTGATTGGTTAACAATTGAATTTGGATACTGAATTTTTCTCAGACACGAAGTCGTCCTCGCCGCTATCTTTTTCTTTAGCGTAAACAAATCAAACTTCAAATTTTCGTACTCCTCGTTATATAGTCAGTTTTATAAATATTCGTAGTCTTTATGCCGATCGAAGAAATTTATCTGCATTAAATGATAGCTTCGATGTTTCCAAACAAGTTTTTCATTATAAATATATATATATATATATATACGTGAATGAAAAATTTGTAAACCAGTTCAAACATTACTCTAATTGCCAGGACATTTTTGCGTTTCGCAAATACGGGCGCTTTCAAACAAGGTCGTGTCCCGAAACCATTTTCATCGGAAAAGCATCGTCGATGTATTGACGATACACACGTGGAAGCTACAGTGAGAGATGCAAAGGTTTTTAGGTTGCATTAATACCTGTCACAATATCGCAGATGCGGCACTGGTTCGAAGTTCGGTGACCGAATTCAAACGTCACTGTTTCAATAATGATATTTAATAATATTTTTTAGGTAATATTTATTAGGTGTAGAAATTAATACTGTACGTCTGTATTCGATCACTTATAACTAGTTTAAACAAATATACTTGTCATTTTGGTACATTAAAGTATCGACCTTATAAATTCTCGATCTGATCTCTATTACATTTCTAAGATAATAAAAACTTAAAAAAAAAAAAGAAAAGAAAAGAAATGGACGAATAGAAAGAAGAAATATATAACAATATTTAATTGTCATTTCTTTGTTCACAGACGAGAATAGTGAAAATATCGCAAATAGATTGTGTAAAATAATAAGATAAAAATCTTTGTTCACAGAGCAACGAAATATTGTTTATCTATTTGGTCGATCGCAAAACAATATACGATAAGTCTTATATACACAAAGTATAAATACAAATTGTAACGAAGATCAGATCAAGAACTTAAAAAGTTGGTAATTTAACATATAATAAAACACACAATGACGAATAAATATTTCTACTTAAACCAGAGTTATAAATGATTGAATATAAAAACACAGAATGAATTTCTACAGTCGATAAATAATAATATCCGTTCTAGCGATATTTGAAGTTTATTCCCAGCACGTGAATATCTGTAAAATATTCGGATAGTCGCAGTACTATTCGCAATCTGCCAGCCCTATCCGCAATCTGCCAGCCATGCCGGAATCGTCGCCCCGGTGAAAATCGACCGCAAGTTTCGACGATGGTCGCGGGACAGCACATCGCAGGCGAAACTGACTCGCGACCCATTTCTCTCTCTTCCCCTCCTTTCCCCTACTCGCATCTACCCCCCTCCGCGAACGCATCTCTTTCGCTCCGCAGCGGACGCAGTTTTTCTCGCGTTCATAACCGCAACGGGACCGTCGTGAACCTTGACACCCGCCGCGAAACATTGTTGTTTCTACACTTGTAGCGTGAACGGGCTGAATTTTGTTCTTTTTACACGGAATGTCGCGGAACGAGCGATGGTGGCGCTTCCACCCGTAAAAACGAATCGAAAGTTCGTAACAACGTTCTTTTCTCCCCGACGGGGCTTGATTTCCGACGAAGTTCGATTTTTTCGAAGTATATTTCCACGCTCGGTCGGTAAAGGTCGATTCGTGCGCCTCGGCGATGTCGCAGCTTACGTCTGAGATAATTATGCACAATAATTCGTTCGTAACTCGTTTGGTTCTAATGGTCAATATACGGATCTATATAAGGAAAATTTCTTTATAATGTAACGGATGCAATTTAGGAAAGGAAAAATAAAAGAAAGACGGCATAAAGAGCTTACATCGAAGATAAGAAAAAGGGTACCGCTGCGAGCATCCACGCAAGTGGCGCCAAGGCCACTTGGTGGCTAAACCAGGCAACCAGGCAACCTGGCTTCGTACAATTCGAACGAAATTAACAGTCGCGAGACGAACGCTGATTATTAGTTCGATTTGTATGTTACACGTAGAAACACTTGTTCGATTTTACCGTTAATTACGAACCAGCCCCGTATTTTCCTTTATTGAAATTGAAAATCCGTGCGATTTGTGTCCGTCGCGTTGGCAGTGTTACCCGTTCGATCGACCTGGTAATCGAATGAGCGACAGCATGGCGGTAAACGAGGATTTTTAATTGGATTACGGTTCAGGATGAAATATCGACGATCACGGGAAAGTCGATGGACGATTAACCGTCGAATGGAGATGGTAATTGGTTTTAATATTTTGAAGGAAAATGGAGGTGCAAAAAGGGTGGACCACGCACCCGGATCGTAGCCGTGCCTCAAGCCTGTTCGTAATGCTCGATTGATGTAACAGGCGAAACTCGAAAGCAACGCGTAAATCAATTGATTAACGACGAAATGATTTGATCGTTGATTCAATTATAAGAACACGCCCGTGATGTATCGAATATCAGCAAGCGCGTAACGAGAATATTTATTTATTTCGTTAATTATAAAGGGGGTTTTGTTTAACTCGGAACGATTAAATATCTCGCGAGGGGATGAAGCTATCAACTGAATGTTTATAAAAAAGTTATTTTGTTGTAAGTAAAGTAGCTGGGGATATTTGAAAAGTAAATTAATTTTTTTTTTAAAACGGAACAATGTATATTTTTTTAGTGTTATAAAATTACACTGTATTATAATTATATTGTACTTATAATATCGTTGCGTCTTTTACTTGTTAGTACGAACACGTACTATCATTTAAAATGGCGAAAACGTTAAGGTAACTTGTTTTCAACGGACCACCTTGTATATCGTTTCTCGTGAATCCATGATTCTCGGTAAATTAAAACATCGATACACCAAGCACGGTTGAGCGATAATGCTCTTAATTAAATACAAACGCTGGCCGACGTTGCGTGAAGATTTGCATTAAATTTTTATCGCGTTCTATCGGCTCGAGGATAAAGGTGGGGGGGGGGGGGGGGGGTGGGTTCATTTTCGGATAGGTGTCGAATAGATAAATTTTAAAACGATTTGTACCGCTCGTTACACCCGTGTGAAATTTATGCTACGGTATTCCTGATACATCGATTCAATTTCTATCTCAGCGAACACTTTCATAATTATTGCAACGTTTATTTTAGCATCTGAACATCTTCTAATAACAAATACAACGCACGTTTTGCGTTCATTCATTTTTAAACGATTCATCTGTTCAGGCTTTAATACGTTTCCTATGAAAATTAATTAATTTCTTCGAATGGTAAATATTTGATTCTACCGTTTTATATCAAAAACCAGATTTCTCTGGTCTAAACTTTTATTTATCAACGAACATATTTTTTTTACATCGGCTGATATTCACATTTAAGGGCTAAAGAGTTCGAAGTTGCGAATGAAAACCTATTTAATTAAATTTTTCAAAAACTAACGGAGTTAGAAAAAAAAGTGTTAATTATAAATAAAGTAGCGCCACCTATGTCTTAGTAACATTTCTATTCAGACCATATAATTGTTCGTTAACGACCAAACTTTTATCATATTTGACATTATTTTCCTGTCTCCGTCAGTTCTTGAGAAATTTCATTAAACCGATATTTCATTCGCTCTTTGAACACGAATGAAAAAAATACGTGTCTGTTATTTTTCTAATTCCTTATCTGTGTACCAGATTTCATTGGAATCGACGTGTTACATTCGGGCAGTGTTTCTTGAAGCTTGTATGCGGTAACCTTGAAACACGAGCCGCGTCATCGGTGCATTTTCAGTTGAACCGAGCGATGTTTATTCTCATAATTGTTACAGTATTTGTCTTGCCGCGGGAACACCTTAGATAAAGTAAGCCAACACTTTTTGTCCGGGACTTGCGAATGTTATCTTTGCACACAGCCGGAAGCGAAAAGGAAAAAAAAAAAACGGGGGAATCGTATATAGAGGGTTCCGTGCGTTTGCGAATCGATACGAAAGACGACAAAAGGGACGTGTATCGATGACGAACGAAACAGGCTCGTGCACCTGCACAACAAGTTGACCTAATTTTCGTTATAATTTGACACGCGACAAGGCGAACACTTTACTTTCAGTTCCCGCGGCGTGTCCTGGAGATTAATTGGTCTCGTTAATCGCGTCGGAACCGAATTAAAATAACCCGTTACGTAATCGATATCCAACGATTTTATATCAGCCGTAGAAATTAATTCCGTGCCCCCGCATTCAATTCATTGTAACTCTACGCGGATATTTTCGTGATTATCGTACATTAAAGTGCGAACCTTCCAAATCCTTAATCTGATCTTTATAGTAGTCTCCAAGGAGACCTTTTAATTAGCTTTCACTATGAAAAATTTTACAAGACATTCGTTTCTACTCTTTCCATTTATTTTAAATATACATATGTTAAACGTAACTTATTTCTAAATAACATAAGAATAATTTGTTTTTTACAACGTCGTAGTACAAAATGTATAACGATAAAGGAAATGTTCACGAATTCGGGAAAAAGCCTGCAAACAATATGTAGAACGACACGTAGAATAAGTAATTTATTATATACTAAGAACCATGGTAAACTTCTGAACAAGCAGTATGATCGATTCGTTTTTTTCTTTTCCTTTTAAGATTCGCTAAAGTCCAATTATTGTCATGCGGAAGCAATCGCGGCCAGCATTATCCACAATAAACGTTGCACGCCGGAGCTAATGGCGGCACTTACTCACAAATCAGCGAAATTACGTGCACCTTCGAAACCCGTGCGTAATAATTGTCCGCCGAACGCGACGGCCAGTAAACCATGCAAATCAGTGGAAAATATTTACGTACGAAAATAATCTAACAAGTCGTGGCCCCATAGATGGTCGGTTTATCGCTGCAATTTACACCACTGTAAATCTTCTTACCACCGACACCGAGTTTTCTTTTTTCTTTTTCCTTTTCTTTTCTTTATCGCACGTCCACTGCCCTCTTTTTCCACGTTTCTCGCCACTTTCTCCCTCTGTCTTGTTTTCACGGAACTAAATTCTCCTCATCGGTCGCTCGGACTGACTAGACGAAGCTAGAGAGCCTCTAAGTCAGTCACGAAATAACGTTGGTCGATTCTGATTGGTCGTCGCCATTTTTCAGCTGAATAATAGATATAGTCACACCTTAACATAATCTTGACGTTATTTCGTGACTCGGATTAGAGGGTCTCTCTTTGACTATATGAGTTATACATGTACATATACAGGATGTCCCAAAAATGTTGTAACGCATTGAAAGAGGTGGTTCGGGGGGTGATTTGAAACAACTTTTTCCTTAGCGAAAATGTTGTCCGAGGCTTCGTTGAGGAGATATTAACGGAAAACACTGACCAATCAGAGCGCGTGGATACCGTTGAGCGGCTGTGGTAGCGAAGACTACGCGCTAGGCGGCTGCGCTCATACGCTATCGCGGCCGCTCCAACGGTATCCGCGCGCTCTGATTGGTCAGTGTTTTTCGTTAATATCTCCTCAACGAAGCCTCGGACAACATTTTCGCTAAGGAAAAAGTTGTTTCAAATCACCCCCCGAACCACCTTTTTCAAGGTGTTCAAACATTTTTCGGACACCCTGTATATGTATAGTCGAATGTGTCCCTAGACGAAATATGGACACCGTCACTCGATGGCGGCTGCCGCCATTCTTATTCCTTTTTCTTTCGTCAGTGCATTCCATTCGACATCACTTACGCCATTAAAATACATCATTCGCGATAAGATCTTTCCTGCTGGGAATTAGTCGTGTTTTGTCACTCGTTGATCGCCGACCATTACATTTCCAAACGTTTGTTTTGTAAACACAGCGCAACCAAAACTAGTCCGACAGATACGAAAAGCGCTGCGTATCGATGTTTTGTACATTTATTCGTGCTACTGTTTGTTTTCTCTGCTCTACACGATTTGATGAATTATTAATTCTGTGAATGAATTATACATTCGCACATTTATAAGTCTAGTTTGAGTCGAAATATTCACTCGCCATTTTGTTTCGTTAGAGCACCAGCCTTCGTAGCAATGAAACATATGGATAGGATCGCGATATGTTAAGTTTCGAAAGGCACAGAATTAATTTATACATCTAATAACGATATAAAATCTCTAAATGATTCTTATGACACTTTGAAATCTTACGAAGTGTCTTCTCGCCAATTTAAATAAATTATTCAGCAGGTAGGAACTTTAGTTTCCAAATTTCTACTTCTTTCTGGCACGTATTTCTCCCATTGTTGAATTTCACAAGTTCGAGAGATAACGGTGCAGATTTCTGTTCGTCGAAAGGCGTAATTTGCGAATACACGGAAACGCGAAGACAGTAACTCAGAGTATAAACAATACCGTCACGATATATGTTTACTTTCGTATAATTTTTGGACGGTGGCCAGCATCCGTTTCACGCTCAGCACGTCAATTTGGATACTGGCAAGCAGCCGAAATTTTCGTCAAACAGATGTCCGAATGACTGTTATTATCCGCTTGTTACAAACGAGAACGGCGAATGCTTAATCTTGGCGCTAGCGATGCCCGCCAAATTTAATGGGCGACCGTTGACGTATTCTGATAGGTTAAGAATCGTATTTCTCCGATTACAGAGTCGGTCGGAAATGCGCGTGACTGGTTGCTCGATAAGTGATTTGAATTCGTGAAAAGAAATCTGTCGTCGACTATATCGATGTTCGGTCGATACGATTTAAATAATTCGATTGAATTTCTTTCTGATTATTATATTGGGCGTGGAAATGAATTCTGGGCCTTTAAAGAAAAACTTACGATTTAATTATAAAGAAAAATACAATTTTTAATTTTCCCTCAACCACAAGTTTTAAGAAAGCACATATATAAACTATGGTTGTATATAATTACTTCGCATATATAGATAAACTAGTCATTCGTCTTATATTTTATATACGTTTATTATTAACATTATATACATAAAAGTTTATGTCATGAAAGTTGATGTTTCCGCTGTGTAACAGCTTTAATCACACTATTGCAACGTATTTCCAACTCTATTTCAAAATAACAGCAATTACTAATTATTTAACAAAAATTGCGTAATAGCAATTATATGTGGCATTGAGTGTAGTAAATTGTACTGTAATCTCACTCGTCGTTAAGAAACATTAAAATTCTTAATTGGAAAGACAAATAGATTGAAACACTCAATAAGAATAAAAAAGAAGAAAAAGAAAAATGTGCGAAACAAAAATTTGTTACTTTAGTTTAGATTTTTTGTTTTGAAAAGCGATAATCGCATATACAGTGACTGTCATTTAAAATCCTACACACAAGTATGTGTAATATTTTGTTAACATGTCAAAAGAAGGAACGTTAGACTAGATATGTAGGTGAATGTGTAATTTTCAATCGTGTAGGACGATTTTCATGTTTTGTATAAAAAAATCGGTCGAATCGGTAAGTGTAGATTTGAAGTGACAGTCACTACTGTATGAAGGAACGCGTTAACATCGCGACCGAGTACACGCGAACTGCGAGTAGTAAGCTGAATTAGAGTCTGGTCGTATCAACACCGAACGGGATAGACGTGGCAACATTGTACGGACGAGTTTAGTAGCCGGCTAACCAAAGCGCGGAGTAGCCGACCGGTGGAACGTCCGCACGTCCGGGAACGACCTTCCTTTACTCGTCCCGTGTCGAGGAACCTCACCTCCAGGATCGTCCAACAGTTCTTTATCTCTTTCTCTCTCTCTCTTTCTCTCTCGCCAACCATTTTTCTGTCTCGATATCAATTTATTTCGAACACATACTCTCTCATTGATTGCAACAGTAAAACATGTACGAGCAAAATTATTTATCGATGTTTTTAAGCCAATTCTTCTGATAGTATTCTAAATCGAATATCCTTATGTTTTACTCGAGACGTATATTACTCCCGGTACGTTACTCCGACAAAGGGATGCTCGAATCTTGTTAAAAATTGATTTTAAAAATCTTTTCCCTTGTTGCTGACTGTGCTATTATGACATTTGTAAGTTAAATCTGCATATACACAATTAAGACATTATCACGTAAATTTATCACAGTGGATTTCTAACCATTAATTTAAGTTACGGTGAATTTCAAAATGGTAAATATGGGATGATCGTATGATATTTAGTTGATATTATCGACACCAATTTTCATGTGAGACTGGTCAAATTAGGAATCAATTTTTCCTAAAAGAATAAGATTCGTGTCAGAATTAAGAAAAAAAAAAAAAATCAGAAATTAAAAAAGTATGTGTATGCAATCTATTGAGAATTGAATATCCCTAACGATCACAGAATTTTCCGTGGCTGAATACAGCGATTAGCGATCCAACCTCGGAATAGCTTTTCTGGAGCAGCGATTAACGAAAGAAAAAGGAACGCTTCAAGCATTGTGATATATTATAGCAGGTTTACGCAGTTTTTTGGTGCACTCCCAAGTCGGTGGTTTATTCGATTAATTCGCCTTAGATACGGAGCGTGTAATCCGACCGCGGTACACGGTCCTAGGGGGTTTCGCTTCGCAGTTGGCACACGTGCGCAGGTGGAGTATGGCTTTTGCTAGGTGGTAGTTTTTTTTATCACCGAGGAGCTCTAGTGGCTTTTTCCCGGTCGTTTCTTTGGTAGCCAATCCGTGAGAGAGACGAAGAGGGAAGCAAGGAAGGGTAAGAGCGTGAACGGGTACACAGTTATCGGAAAAGGAAAGTAATACCCGGGAGTCGAGAAAGAGAAGTCAGGGTTCGGGGGGCTTCGTTCCTTCCAGCTGGCCTGGCACGGCAAAGGAGGCCTTGTCGCGCGGCTGCTCGTTCGGTCAATGTCTTCTCTTTCTGCCTCGCTCTTCCTCCTCTGCCTTCTTCGTCGTCCCCCACTCCGCTCTTTTTTCGTCCGCCCCTCCTCCCACTTTCTACATCCTCCAATCCCCTCTCTCGCTGGTTCCCTTCACCTTTACCCCGCTCGCTACCTCTTTCATTCTCCCCCCACCATTCGTGCGCTGCATCGCGCACACGAGACACGGTGCCTGCCTGTGAAAATCTTGCTGTCATCTTTGCGAACGCCCGTGTCCGTCTTAGAGCTAGAATCCGTACGGGAATCGGCCGTATTTCTCTCGTCTACCCAAAACACGGGAACGTTTGATCGCGATAACGGTATTTAGGTGCACCAGAGGGGAAACACCGCGAGAAACGGGGAGGCGGGAGCGGCGAGGGGACAGGGGCAGAGCACCACCCGTTCGGAAATGTTCACTGACATCGCGGTTTAAAGCCACCCGACGGAAAGGCGTTCTCGTGCGGCTTTTTCTACTGTGCGCGCAACCAGCGTCGATGTTCCGCGCGCGCAACCAGATAAATTCGTCGACGTGACACGAAAACCGACGATTGGCCGATTTTTCCTTTCTTGCCGCGGTCGAGCAGCGAAGTTGTGACAGGGATCGGTGGTGGCGTGTTTACCATACGTGTTGAATATACTCGTTTGCTGGTTGGTCGGATTTTATGCGCCTTGAATCCAACCACGGCGAACGGTACACCCGAGTCCTTGGTGTGTATCGGATATGCAACCAACGACCGCAACGAATGAAATTTGATTATTTTAATTCGCGCCTGCGAAGCTAGAGATCGTACCAAGAGCCACCGTAAGGATTATGTTACCGTTTATCGCGATACCGCTCGCAACAGCATCCTTAGGTTCTTGTAAATAACGACGGCTCTCTTAGAATGTAATCTTACATTCTTGAGACTGTTGATCGCGTATTAAGTTTCGACGAATGTTTCTTAAACATTTCAAATTGAGTTACATTTTATCTAAACGTTTAATAAAAGAAAAACAAATGTACCGTTTTTTTTTTCTCGTGTGATAAAATTATTTTTGCAATAAACTAGGTAACGAGATTAATTTTTTTGGTAAAGTCTCGAATTGACGAGTCCTCTAGCGCATCTAGGATGAAACTTATTTTTACAATAAAAAATATTACTTATATTTACGTATAAGGTTTAATCTTTGTGAAAAATTTAATTTGAATTTTTTGTTTCTGATTACAGAGTGCAATAAAGCTAGCTGGTAAAAACAATGTCAAGAAATTGCATACGCTACTGTCAATAGTGGAAGAGAAACCGAAGGTGGATACAGGACAGAATAATAGACACAACGAGCACCACATCAAAAACCATTTCAAGCACAACCATTATACACACAATTCCATACTGACACCTTCAACGCTCAACCAGGTAATTTTAAACAAAAATGGATGTACAGTATGCACTGAAATTGTTAGTTGAAACTTTAGGTATGTGTAGTATTCATCAGAAGAAGCAAAACAGTATTAGCGAACATGAGTTTGGAACTGACAGTTTCTAAGTTACAAGATGAAATCTGATACCACTGTAGCAGTGTCTAAAATACTTTTGTCCTATTTCGATACATACCTGAACATGCTATCTTATCGTACATTGTACATACTCAAAAATGCAATGAGTACTTACAATTTCTTTTAATCAGAATCTAATGTATCTAAAGTTTAAACCATCTACATCAGCACATCCTATATAAATATTATGGTGACATATAATAGAAAAGTTATGTAACTATGCTTTGCTTGTAGGGCCTAGATGCAGGTACAAGCGACGATAGTGGTAGAGCATCTGAACAACTGCATGGCCCTGGTATACCTAGGGATTGCCAGGACGCAGACAGTTCCAGGGACCACCTCAGCGATGTAAGTAGAACTATCAGTTAATTAATTGCTGTACAAACACAAAAAAATGATCAAATTCTTATTTTTGTGCAATTTCTATCGTTCTTACAGGCTAGCAGTCATTGCAGCTCGGGTAAAGGTTATATCGTAAGTGTCAGAATTCAACAAACTAAAATGTTTGTTATAAATATGAAAAGCTGTAGTAATAATTCTTTGTTATTTCTGTTTCTTACTATAGTGTGATAGTGAAGGAGAAGACGATAAGGTATGTAAATTTCGAACTGTAGAACTAAGATGTAATAAAACAAACGAGCAGTTTTTCTTAAAACTACATTTTATTCCAGGGCTCGGATGCTGAATCGATACTCTTTGAATCTTCTACCCCACCACCCCTTGCACGTAAATGTATGCTTCAGAAATATCAGCGTTATTCCTATTTGTGCTGTGAACACATGTCTGACATCGGTATTTATATTCTAGACGAGTTGCCATCGTCTTCACCACACGTATTGCCTCCAGCAAACGGGGCAGGAGGTTCACCACCGGACACTGGTGGACAAATTTCTAATCCAGCAACGGATGCTCCGGCACCTATACCACCTCCTGTGCCTGCGTCAGCACCAGTTCCAACAGCGCCAAGTCCTCCCAGTCCTACTCTACCCCCTCACATATCCCAGCCACCTGTAAGTAAAGTCTTTGTAAATTTTCGTTTTGCTTCAGCAGACTCAACATACATTTGATTAAACGTACTTTCAGATGACTAGTCCGTTGGCAGCAAATCCACGTGCAATAGCTCCGCAACAGCGGCCAGCTTCCCCAGCTCTGCCACCTCCTTCCTTGTCCCAGCAGCCTCACACTACGATACCTGCGTTACATACACCTAATGTGCCCCTCGTTTCGTCGAGTCATACAACTAGTCCCGCGGTAGCCAGTTTAGGTGTCACCCCAGCAGCACCATCAAACGGGGCGACAACTACCAGCTATCCACCGTCGATACCCATGGCTGCTTATCCTCAAACGCAACCATCTTACCCGCCCCTTTATACGCCGTATACTGCTCTAAATCACAGTCCATACCTTCCACCTGCGGTACCATCTCCTTCCCATTCTGCTTCTTCACGGGCAGAAGTGGTAAGTCGTAATATTCTTTTCATCTAAATCAGTATTTCTCAAATACTAGTCCGTGGACCCCTGATGGAATGATGCAAGTTAAATGTGTTGAAAAATCATGTACTATGTAATCTAATATGATGATAACATTTTTAATGTGACAATTGGGTTCTTGTGTACATTCTTGTAAACATCAAGTACGAAATATCTTGCAAAGTATTATGTTTTTAAAATTCAAACTTTGTCATGATTATTTCTATATATACAGAATGACGAAAAGAAAAATCTAGCTTAATTAAATATTGCACATGCATCATTGCACCAAAATAAAAAAGTGTACCATCTAACGATGGTTCTTATTCTTTCAATTGCTTTTTGAAACAGTAGTATTTGCTTCAAAGAATGATACAGTGTAGTGGAATAACAAAAAAGTCTTCATGGTAAGACATACAAGATTTTTTTTATGCCTTTTTATGTCATTTGTTTAGTAAATGAATTTGACTTTAAACTTTACTTGAATTCCTGATTATTCAAATATTATTCAACTATTGGAATGTTTGAATATTTGTCTATTGGAACACTTTATAAACTGATCATGTTCTGATTATGTGCTCCTGGCTTTGAATAGTGTGGTATGAACTATAAATCTTAATCTCAAGTTCTTTAAGTTCATAATGTTTTTCTAAATTTTATTTTTTCAAGATATTTTATTAACAATAAACTTAAAGTTATGTCTCACTCAGCACGTTTAAAAATATATAATTCACTTGATTCACTTCAATTAAAATCATAAATTTGAATTAAGGGTATGTACTAAAAACATAATAGTTTAATATTATTTAGGACAGGAGATACGCCAAAAGTTTTCCTTTATAGAAAGGGTCTATGGAAAGATGACATTTGAGAAACACTGACCAACGCTAAGGACTTTTGTTCAACTTTGCATTACATGTAATGAAAGTTCTTTCGCGTTTTCCGTTTAACCGATATTTTCCGTTTTTAGAGAGGAAGTAGAGCCTCCCCGTGCACCAACATAAGTAAACAGCCTGTAGGAAATAATACTACGAATCACAATACTCCGCTAAGCGCCGCCACTACGACATGCGTGTCCACGATAACTAATACAGTTACCACAGCGAACACCATCGCTCACAGAGATATGGTAGCCTGTAGTTTAACTGGAAGGAATAATAACTCGCCCCGTGGACACAGTCCGAGCCGAGAAAGGGATAGCTACAGGTACACGTTTGTAATCATACATAATCCCAACGTTTGTTGCAACAATGATCTTATAGTACTATTATTTGTTACAGCAGTAACGTGAGTAGCCTAAGTCGAGGTAGTATAACGCCCGTAAGTGTGCCAAACACGTCTTCTCCAGCCAATTCTAGTCTACCTGCGTATTCCAAGCCACAAGGATGGATTGGGTATAAACAACACGGAAATTATTCTAACACATTCATACTTAAGGATGCAGTTAAGCTTCAAAATTTTAAATATGATTCAGTCTCCAATAATTAATAATTTTGTAGCCATCAAGGAAAATTGTTTACATTTTAAGGTTTTGAGGCTCGACCACCTTAACGAAATTTCATTAGATGACAATTTACATATGTTTAATTTGCAGTAGCAACACAACTTCGCAATTATCTCCGGCAACAGCAACATCAGTTCCAAGGCCAACTCCACCACCCGTGCCACTGGGCATGCACACGTTTCCACCGCCAATGTTTGCAGCACCACTACCACCTCCTGTGTCCAGTTCGAGTCCACACACATCACTGCCTTCGTTACCACCGCCAACGACCAATCCCAACCCATTCTCCGCCGAATCACTTTTCCAAACAAGTAAGTTCACAAACTGTTACAATTTTTGCAATTCGAGGAATAGAGAGAGAGAGAGAGAGGAATTGACTCGCCGAGGAACAAGAGACTAACGAAAAGTAGGGGTGACTCATGTCGCAGGTCAGGCCGACATGCTAAGGCGAGAGCTTGACAATAGATTCTTGGCATCCCAAGACCGAAACGTTGGAGTCGGAGTCGGCAACCTGGGGCCACCCCCATACCTCAGGACAGAGATGCACCATCATCAGCATCAGCACACTCATGTACATCAACACACGACGCCTCTACTTCCACCGACTGCAGCGACCACCCTCTTTCCAGCTCCCATCGTACGTAACCTACGCATCATTGACATGTGAAACTTAAGGCAGTAGAAGTGAACCTTCATGCTTTTATACACCAATAATTATTTTTTTAGTTCAAGGATATTCCAAAACTGGGAGGTGTTGAGTCTCCTTTTTTTCGTGGTAATTTAAATCTGTCTGGATATTCTGGTTTTAATGCCGGCCTTCTGCATCCGGGCATCGGACCGCCTTCGACTCCTTTCGTACCACCGAATCATTTAACATCGTTCGCACCAAAGGTAAATCGATTTTTAATTTCTGTATTAGATTAAATGGAAAGCTTTTACATTTTCTATTAAGTCAATAGGAGAATTAACACTTTACCATCTGAATAATCTATGTTCTGGAAAAAATATATGTTATTTACAATTTATGTTTTGTCTATTACAGAAGACTGGAAAATGGAACGCAATGCACGTACGCATCGCTTGGGAAATTTATCATCATCAACAAAAGCAGCAGGCGGAAGCTAAGGCGGGAGGTGTCGTTAATACTAAAACGGAACTGCTGAGACCACCGGGTCATCTTTATCCAGGTGGACCAGCAGGTGGTCTCGGAATTGGTGCACCTCCGATGGCGCCTCCGTTCCCCACTAACATGCAGCAGGCACATCCTGCGCCACCTCCACCTCATCCAGTTGGTTTTCTGTCTACGCCAGCGTCACATTTAGGTAATCTTCACGGAATCGATGCTTTA
Organism: Hylaeus anthracinus; assembly: GCF_026225885.1. Lineage (NCBI taxonomy): Eukaryota > Metazoa > Arthropoda > Insecta > Hymenoptera > Colletidae > Hylaeus > Hylaeus anthracinus. The sequence goes on from NW_026534718.1 coordinate 26,473, forward strand.
CACAAGTCTTGATCATTTTATTAAGGAAAGATATGTTATCAACAAAAAATCAAAGTTTTGGTCTCATAAACATTGAGAGGTTTTTTATTATTACTAAACTATGACATCTCAAGTTTTGTAATCAACTTTATCGATGACAAAATATTAAGAATTTTAAAGGATTATAATTTCATTTCGTATTAAAATTATTACAGGAACAGGAATGTCACCGTTTGGAAGGTACCCATCCACGTACGGCGCGCCAAATCCGAATTTCCCTGGTCTTTCTAGTTTTCCACCATCGAGAGAAATGCCACCGTTGGGTGGGCTAGGTTCTGTACACGATCCGTGGAGAGGGTACGTTTCAATTTCAAAAAGGTTCGATTACTTAAATTTACTCACAAGGGAACGCTAAGATTTGTCATCCTCAGAATTGTGTTAAATTTTACATACGGGAGTATTCTTAAACAAAGTCAGAAATCCATTTTCATTCAAAAGTACTCCTTGTGTAAAGTTTGACGCAATTCCGAAGAGGGCAAGTTCTCAACGTTTCCTTGTCAGTCATCCAATACCTTTCTCCCAGGACTAACTATTATTTATCCCTTTAAACAAATTTTTTAGATTGCAACGAGCGTCCACTGGGTTCCCACCCACCACTGTTGCATGGAGCCTGAAACCAGAACCGCCTGCTATCGATAGACGAGCGGAACTCGAGGAACGTGAACGAGAACGCGAACGGGAACGAGAACGGGAACGCGAGCGTGAACGTGAGCGGGAACGAGAACGCGAACGTATCAGACGTGAGAAGGAGAGGGAACGGGAGGAGCAGCGCGAGCGAGAAAGACGAGAACGAGAGAAAGAAGAGAAAAGGAAACAGCAGGAAGCTGCTGAGAGGGAAAGGGACAGAAGGGATAAAGAACGTCGTGAAATGGAGAGACGCGAAATGGAGCGCGAGAGATTGCTTCATCAAAATCGACAGCATGTGGTGGTAGGTCGAGAACGATCACCGTTGAGAAATGGAACGGTGACTATGGACGGTGGCGAGGTGCGTGTCAAAGAGGAACCCCGAAGCAAAGACGACGAAGTCGTGATGCTTCCAAGACCACCGGGTCCTGGCCCAGGTGGTCAATCCGCAACAGGGCCTGGACCGAGTCCACTACCCGATACCAGGTATCATCACCCCCATCCTCATTCGTATCTCGCGAGGCATCCTCACGGGATGCCGCATTCCATGCCGCGAAGTATGCTCCCTGGATTAGGTGGACATCCCATGCAACATTTCCCACCACCTTCGGCGCCTGCAGGTCAACCTGGGGGTCCTTGGCCCGGGGATCCATTCAGAGATTATCGCTACGATCCTTTGCAACAACTGCGTTACAATCCCCTGATAGCTGCTGCTGCGTTTCGCGCAGAGGAAGAGGAGAGGGCCAAGCTTTACGCTGGCTACCCACCACCACCTGTGAATGCTCTGAGAAGCAAGGATCCCAGTCCTGGCCCCCTTAGCAATTTACACATGCATCACAGAGCGGGACCAGGACCAGGAGTGCCAACACGACAATTGGACCCTTCTTTAATGCACGCAGATATACACAAGAAAGAGGATGCGTCCCAATCCCGATGATACATCCTCCCAGCGTCCTCGGCTTCTGCGAGCGAACGCACCAAAGGGTCAGCAGTCTGAGCACTAGCGCATACCCACACCCTCACCCCCCACGGTGCTGATATTTTGCTAACGGAGGAGAGGCGTTATTTAAAAGAAATTGTACATAGATTATATAATATTTATAGTTATCGATGGGGAAGTGCGAAATGAAGAAACCGTGTTAGAACTTTCAATTATATATGGAACGCACTCCGTATGACGATCATTAACAAAGATGCCTTGACTCGCGATCCGTAGGGTCAAAAGACGGATAACTTTTACGCGTTTACCGTAACGTCGATATTGCGCCAAGGCATCGGTATGAAAAAAAAAAGGGAAATGTGTTGTCACGAAACGGAATGAAAGAAATA
>NW_026534719.1:0-2322 GCF_026225885.1 Hylaeus anthracinus
CTCTCTCTCTCTCTCTCTCTCTCTCTCTCTCTCTCTCTCTCTCTCTCGCTCTCTCTCGCTCTCTCGCTCTCCATCTCTCTCTCCTTTCCACCCTTCCCCCTCTCTCCGTCCCGTCCGCAACCCGGTGTGTTCTCGTGTTCCCCCTTCGTGTCCTTACATTCTTCGGCTACACGACGTCGGGTCAAGAAGAGAGTGTCGACATGTGGCGAGATTATTATCGCACCACGTAACCGTACTGTAATACTTAATTATCTTGTCCCGGGGTCCGCGAGAGCGTTTAAATTATCTCAACGGCGCGCTTGCACGGGAGGAGGAAAGAAAAAGATACAAAAAAAAAAAAAGAAAGAAAAAACAATGCGTGTGTGTTTATCCTACGCCTGGGAGCAATTAGTGACATTCAACGATACGCATTATCCGACGCGAGCGACCTCTGTCTTTTCCTCTGCACGCGCGCGGCCGGCGACCGACGGAAAACGATTTACCGCCGGATGATTATACATTTCGCGTTTCATTTGCGACGCGAGTACGTAATACGTGTTCGCGGCACGTACGACGAATTTACGCTGCCGAGGGAGTAATTGCGGGACGATGGGAAAACGGGTGCAGCGAGTATTTCGTACGGGTCCGCGGCATTTCCTGTCGAACGTAGCAGAGAATTTCTCGTTCGATCTTCGTGGAACGGACGCGATTGCGGGCGGTTTCTGTTATTGGGATTTCTGGCGTTTCAACTATTCGTGGATCGAACTATTAGATTGTCCCAAAGGTTTCTTCCGTTTCATTAATAGGTAATACGTGCACGATATTTTGTATCTAACGTTGGATTATTGAATCGCGTACGATTCATTTTGCTTCGTTACTGTTACGATCATTGGCATCTAAGGAATTAGGTTGTCTATTTATGTAAACACCGGTACACGAAGTAACCGTGTGCACATTGCGAGAGAAACTTTTTGGACAAGCTAATATTTTTTTCTGCCTTCTTAGGTTGTACCAAAAGTTTCTTTCGCAATGTGCACTCGGTAATGTAAATATAAATCATGCAAATATTGCGTGTGGAGTATATATGATAGCCCAGAACCTTCTGATATTTAGTTTAGGCATTATCGCTCTGTAACAGTTCAGCTGCCACACCCTGTATATAAATTTATATTTATAGAGCTTCCGAACTTTGGCAACTTCATAGAAAGATAAAATCACGCGAGTGGGCGTGATCCTGTAATTATTTCGAGCGGGGTATTTAAAGGAGAACGACTTCTATCCGCGTTACATGTGTCCGCAAACATTTATGAATGACCTGAAAATACACACGGCTGAGAATATATTTAACCCTGGTACGCGAAGCTTCGCAAGCTTTCTAAGTGGACATTGTTTTCCTTTCTCGAATACGGGGTGACGCTTAATCGCGCTGTAACGCGCCGTAGAACGATTCTACAACGCAACACGCGGTAGAAACGATGTAAACAAAGAATATTGTTTCGAAAAATTATATGAACGTAGAGATTTGCTTTAAAATAGCTTCTATATACGTACACGAGAAATATCTGATATTAATTAGTATTGTGTTTTCTCTGCCACTATCGAGCAATGCCTGAGAAAATGATACGAAGATAGGATATTGTTTAAGAATATTACAAATTCGTAGAATATTCTGTGAAGAAATGTTGTGGATAATTGTGTATTGTTCGAGAAAAATGGTTTGCACGTTCAAGAGTATTCCGAGAATTACGACTAGCAATCTGACTCGATCTAATCTGATGCTTAGTAATATTTTATTTTCTCTTTCGCTATCGGTAAAGCAAACTATTGTTTAACCTTCTGTGACTGGTATCTAGTGGTCTTATCTGAAGCGATTAAGGCCCAAAATGATTAAACGCGCTTCTGTTGAAGTGGCTGACACGCCTAAGCGTATCTATTCTCGTTTTCCTTTAAGTATTGATCATCAATTAGGATACCGTAGCTCTGTTCAAACACGTTAGATTTCACGCGGCTAATAAATAAATAAATTTCTTTAAATGAGAGCCTTCTTATCGATTGTCTACATATTAGTATAACGTCAACCGTGAAAAATAGATACAGTGTACGTTTTATTGAAGTAATCAGACGGTACTTATGTTAATGCCAGATCAATTTGATTGTGAACTGCAAAATCAGTACGAAACATTACCGATAAACCACAAGTATGATTGATAATTGAAATTCTTTTTGAATTTTCATTGATACTGCAATGATTATATTCGAGACAAAGAGTGCGAAATTTAAACAAGTAATCAATTCAGTATTTTTTTTTTTTTTTTTTTTATATATATATATATATATATATAT
>NW_026534719.1:7322-28466 GCF_026225885.1 Hylaeus anthracinus
TTATATATATATATATATATATATATATATATATATATATATATATATATATATAAAACAAGAGCTATTTTATATATAGTATACGGGCTTACATATATATATATGTAAATGTATTAATATAATATCAAGTGTCGCATCTTCCATTTGAGAGAAAAACATGTTCTTGGTAAGAAAGACTAACGATTACATGAAGAGTCAAGCTTAGGTCATAAGTCGCGTGGACAATATTGTGTAAGTGGGTCTCCTTATTGGATTGGATACCTCGATAATTGCATAAATCTTTGCAGGGATGTTCTGCTCTGTTTTTCCGCAACCATAGGAGTGTAGTGTGGTGTTTCGCAACGAAGAAAAATTCTTAGCCTCCTTCCAGAAAACAATCAAATTCCTATTCGTTTGATATCGTTTCTAACTATTTCAAACAAATATATTTATGACTAAGCAATTTGTATCCGAGTCAACGAAACTATGACAATTTTCTCCTTCGCGTTAATATAGTTAAAAAAAAAAAAAAAAAAAATACGGAAACACATTCCTTTTCATCGATAACCTACGATTGATGATACTTGATCGATACGTTAATGTATAATACATATTTGTCCTTTGTAAAAAATATGCTCTTCGAACCTGTCTAGATAAATATTCAAATTTTAAAGAGAAAAAAAAGAACAGACTGCCATGAATACTGTCTGAATAAAAAATTCATAAAAAAAATCCATTAATGCTCTAGTTTCGCAGAAGTCTCTACCGACGAAATCAAAGTCATTCCATTATTGTCGCACAACTCGTATTTCTTCGATTCTATTTCAATCGCGTTTCGAAGCGATACGATACGAAATCAATAAAAAAAAAAAGAGATAGAAAGACAATATAGTAAACACAAACGTTATTCAAATTTTTATTTCTCACGGCTGACGAGAAATTGTTAGATTTTGTCGAGAAGCAAGCTTAGCCCGCTGCCAAATATTATTTATATTTGAATATTAACGTCATCGATCGATCAAACTTTTGTTTGTTCCAACTATTCCAAGTAAGAGGAACACAGGAACCCATTTGTAACGGAACACCCTGTAGAGAGGTTCTCTTTCCTCTTTCAGTCCCGGCGCGCAGATGAAATCGTTGAAATCGTCGCCACTTGATAATTAACAGCCACTTACGGGCTTAGAGCGAGGTCAGTGTCACGTCGCGGTGCCGAACTCGCTCGGTTACGTAAGAATCGTCTTCTCACGAGACCGATTCTACACGGTGTATTATTTACAATGGTACTCGCTCCTATCCGTTTCGCGATGATTTCATTGTTTACATCAGTGTTCCCCAACCTCCTTTGGCCCGTGGCCCAATTCACCGTATTTTTTCGTCTCTATGCTTCCAACCCCCCAAAATCGATTCTTTCAAGATACCACCTTATAGCGATGTTTGCAGTTCATTCATTCGACGGTCAATTTCAACAATACAAATTCAAAACATCAAAAAGTTTCCTGATATTCCGATTAAATATTAAAATATTATTATGTAATATATATTACGCAAAAGTGGATGTCCTCAATGTGTCGATTACAGAACTTGCAATTACTATTAGCTACTGTAGATAAATCTACTAGTTTTATCTTACAAAAATGTCGATACCATTTCTTTCCTTTCAAATTTAAATAACAAACGTGGGATCGTTTGCCGTTTCATCTGGTATCGTTCGAAAGAACAATTTCACAATTATTTCAAATGATGTGATATCGCGAATGTCCAGGTCTGTGATAACGTAACGTTCGCCACTTTCTGGCGACAAAAAAATATATAAGTTTCAATTAAAACGTGACAAAAGGCAGAGATAGATGCGCAAATCTAAACATCCATATTTTTGCGATAAACGAACAAACGAGCATGTATATTAGATTGTCCCAAAAGTTTCTTTTGTGAGTTCCTTTCAATTATTGTCTGTGGCAGTGTTTAATATATAAATAGACAATTTCATTTCTTAGACATTGATGCTGTAACAGTAATGGAGCGAAATGAATTGTACACAATTTTCTAATGTATCGGGCTGTCTGGAAAGTCCATGGCGATTTTTAGTAGGCGGTACAGGTCTGAATATGTCGGAATAGCTGAAAACAAATAACATGTGTGCACTTCTTAAAAGGTGCAAAGGTTGTGGAACGAAATGGTACATATACAGGGTGTCCCAAAACTAAGGGAGGAGCCGGAAATGGGAGGTAGCTGAGACGATTCTGAACAACAATTTCCTTTGCAAAAATGTCGGATGGGGCTTCGTTGAGGAGATATTGAGAGAAAACCCCGACCAATCAGAGCGCGCGTAGACCGTTGGAGCGGCCGCGGTAGCGAAGGCTACGCGCTGGCGGCCGCGCTTGCGCGCGAACAAGTGACTCGACGTGCATCGAAGCATCGACCTGGCGCGTAGCCTTCGCTACCGCGGCCGCTCCAACGGTCTACGCGCGCTCTGATTGGTCGGGGTTTTCTCTTAATATCTCCTTAACGAAGCCCCATCCGACATTTTTGCAAAGGAAATTGTTGTTCGGAATCGTCTCAGCTACCTCCCATTTCCGGCTCCACCCCGACTTTTGGGACACCCTGTATAATTCAATAACTATGCATCAATACTCAAATATGTCTTTGAATCTTTCTTAAAAGTAGGCAGGAACTTTCCGGACAACCCGATAACACGAAACATAAAATATTGCGTATGTATTAATTGTTAATAAAACGAAAGAAACTTTTGGGACAAGCCAATATTTTGTACACCTCCCTCCAATAAACACGTTGCGATGTCGGTACAGATGAACGCGATATGGTTTCCGTTGCGAACCACTGGTTTCACGCCACGCGCTGTTTCCACGGATCGAATTCACGTACGGAAGCGGTATTTTGTTTCGCAAACCTGTTTCATTGTCTCACACCGCGACGATTTCATGCGAAGGGAATGAATTCGCCAATCAAGCTCGTGATTGGAAACAGTGAGCGTTACGCGCGCTGATCACGGGGGCGTTGATTGTCTGGGCGCGTGATCGGTTCTTCTACCCGAGATATGGTAGCAATTTTTTTGTTGGAGTATAATTGGACAGAGTAGGCCTATTAACGGGTATCCGTTCGGTTAAGGTGTTTTCTTTGGTTGGGTAACAAGCGATCATTAATCACGTTCACTTAGTAATCGTGATTAATGAGTAAAATCGGTAATCACGGATAATGGCTAATGAGTAATCACCGGTCGTGATTAATGCTTAATAAATCGCCTCTGTACTTTAATTGATGATTTTATAAGTACAACTCCTAAGGTCGTCGTTGTAACTGCCAATCTATCGGCTACAGTATTACAGCAACGAGTACACGTGTAATTTAAAAGAGCATCGGTTACGTTGAAATCTTGGAAAATGAGAAACACTGTTTGCTTATATATTTGTTAATAATTGCCTAAATATTTGCCACTTCCGAGACAAACAACGCTTGCTTAACATTCTTTTTTTAATTATCGAATTCGAATCCGAAGGAGACACGCTACACAAATATTGTCTCTGTTTCTCCTAAACCACAGCGAACATCATCCGTTTCTGTTTCTCTATCTTGTAATTCAGAAAGTAATATTCGTCCCACCAAAAGTTGCCTTTTATTCGTTATTCGTACTCGCATCTGAATTAGAATCGTGCTCGACTCCGCTGTCAACGCTTGAATCACGAAATTCCGATTACTTCGAGTCGAACCGGCCCACGGGAGAACACCGCACCCCGTTCGTTTCTACGCGTTCGCGTCGAAGGAAGCTCTTTTCCGTCGCAGCCGGTGCTCGGACGATCCGCGTAACGAAAGAAGCCACGAGGTCGCGATAAATCAAAAAAGGCCTCGCGGCCGTGAGACAGGAGGAGGCGACTCGGGGAGCCTGAATGAGCAAGGTTCGTTGCACGAGCATGTAATTTCGACTCGGAGCTGGATATATCGTCGGATTACCGCGAGAGCTCTCCCGGTGTCGTTAGCCGTACCGAGAGAGTGAGGTCAGCATCGCCGCGCCACTCGATAAATCAGCTCGGCCGCGGTTGTGCCAACGGAGATGCCTGAATTCTGCCACGTGATCCGTCGACGGACAGCCCGAGCCGCAAATCGGTGCTCGCGATTATCTACATACTTGTCGAATCTTTCCCTATTTCGGTACACGAACGTTTTTACTGATTCAAATATTTTCGGCGTGTAATTCGAATATTATTTTGACTACGTCTATGGTCGACAGTGCTTTACATTGTGAAAACTGAACGAATTAATTCTGAAAGTTGAGCGTCGAAGAAAATGAATTCGAATCACAGGAACCTCGTTGAAGTTGCAAAAACAAATATCGCGATAAATGTTTGGTTATATAGTCTCCACTAGTCTGTAAACAAAATTTAATCACAGTAATTTTGAAGAGTATTGGTCCAGCAATCAACCAACGTGTTACAGGGGGTCGCTCGTGTGGCGATCGAATGCGAGTAATTTTCCGTATAAAATTTGGAAAATGTGTATTTTTATACGGTTTTCAACGGTGATTGGTTAACAATTGAATTTGGATACTGAATTTTTCTCAGACACGAAGTCGTCCTCGCCGCTATCTTTTTCTTTAGCGTAAACAAATCAAACTTCAAATTTTCGTACTCCTCGTTATATAGTCAGTTTTATAAATATTCGTAGTCTTTATGCCGATCGAAGAAATTTATCTGCATTAAATGATAGCTTCGATGTTTCCAAACAAGTTTTTCATTATAAATATATATATATATATATATACGTGAATGAAAAATTTGTAAACCAGTTCAAACATTACTCTAATTGCCAGGACATTTTTGCGTTTCGCAAATACGGGCGCTTTCAAACAAGGTCGTGTCCCGAAACCATTTTCATCGGAAAAGCATCGTCGATGTATTGACGATACACACGTGGAAGCTACAGTGAGAGATGCAAAGGTTTTTAGGTTGCATTAATACCTGTCACAATATCGCAGATGCGGCACTGGTTCGAAGTTCGGTGACCGAATTCAAACGTCACTGTTTCAATAATGATATTTAATAATATTTTTTAGGTAATATTTATTAGGTGTAGAAATTAATACTGTACGTCTGTATTCGATCACTTATAACTAGTTTAAACAAATATACTTGTCATTTTGGTACATTAAAGTATCGACCTTATAAATTCTCGATCTGATCTCTATTACATTTCTAAGATAATAAAAACTTAAAAAAAAAAAAAGAAAAGAAAAGAAATGGACGAATAGAAAGAAGAAATATATAACAATATTTAATTGTCATTTCTTTGTTCACAGACGAGAATAGTGAAAATATCGCAAATAGATTGTGTAAAATAATAAGATAAAAATCTTTGTTCACAGAGCAACGAAATATTGTTTATCTATTTGGTCGATCGCAAAACAATATACGATAAGTCTTATATACACAAAGTATAAATACAAATTGTAACGAAGATCAGATCAAGAACTTAAAAAGTTGGTAATTTAACATATAATAAAACACACAATGACGAATAAATATTTCTACTTAAACCAGAGTTATAAATGATTGAATATAAAAACACAGAATGAATTTCTACAGTCGATAAATAATAATATCCGTTCTAGCGATATTTGAAGTTTATTCCCAGCACGTGAATATCTGTAAAATATTCGGATAGTCGCAGTACTATTCGCAATCTGCCAGCCCTATCCGCAATCTGCCAGCCATGCCGGAATCGTCGCCCCGGTGAAAATCGACCGCAAGTTTCGACGATGGTCGCGGGACAGCACATCGCAGGCGAAACTGACTCGCGACCCATTTCTCTCTCTTCCCCTCCTTTCCCCTACTCGCATCTACCCCCCTCCGCGAACGCATCTCTTTCGCTCCGCAGCGGACGCAGTTTTTCTCGCGTTCATAACCGCAACGGGACCGTCGTGAACCTTGACACCCGCCGCGAAACATTGTTGTTTCTACACTTGTAGCGTGAACGGGCTGAATTTTGTTCTTTTTACACGGAATGTCGCGGAACGAGCGATGGTGGCGCTTCCACCCGTAAAAACGAATCGAAAGTTCGTAACAACGTTCTTTTCTCCCCGACGGGGCTTGATTTCCGACGAAGTTCGATTTTTTCGAAGTATATTTCCACGCTCGGTCGGTAAAGGTCGATTCGTGCGCCTCGGCGATGTCGCAGCTTACGTCTGAGATAATTATGCACAATAATTCGTTCGTAACTCGTTTGGTTCTAATGGTCAATATACGGATCTATATAAGGAAAATTTCTTTATAATGTAACGGATGCAATTTAGGAAAGGAAAAATAAAAGAAAGACGGCATAAAGAGCTTACATCGAAGATAAGAAAAAGGGTACCGCTGCGAGCATCCACGCAAGTGGCGCCAAGGCCACTTGGTGGCTAAACCAGGCAACCAGGCAACCTGGCTTCGTACAATTCGAACGAAATTAACAGTCGCGAGACGAACGCTGATTATTAGTTCGATTTGTATGTTACACGTAGAAACACTTGTTCGATTTTACCGTTAATTACGAACCAGCCCCGTATTTTCCTTTATTGAAATTGAAAATCCGTGCGATTTGTGTCCGTCGCGTTGGCAGTGTTACCCGTTCGATCGACCTGGTAATCGAATGAGCGACAGCATGGCGGTAAACGAGGATTTTTAATTGGATTACGGTTCAGGATGAAATATCGACGATCACGGGAAAGTCGATGGACGATTAACCGTCGAATGGAGATGGTAATTGGTTTTAATATTTTGAAGGAAAATGGAGGTGCAAAAAGGGTGGACCACGCACCCGGATCGTAGCCGTGCCTCAAGCCTGTTCGTAATGCTCGATTGATGTAACAGGCGAAACTCGAAAGCAACGCGTAAATCAATTGATTAACGACGAAATGATTTGATCGTTGATTCAATTATAAGAACACGCCCGTGATGTATCGAATATCAGCAAGCGCGTAACGAGAATATTTATTTATTTCGTTAATTATAAAGGGGGTTTTGTTTAACTCGGAACGATTAAATATCTCGCGAGGGGATGAAGCTATCAACTGAATGTTTATAAAAAAGTTATTTTGTTGTAAGTAAAGTAGCTGGGGATATTTGAAAAGTAAATTAATTTTTTTTTTAAAACGGAACAATGTATATTTTTTTAGTGTTATAAAATTACACTGTATTATAATTATATTGTACTTATAATATCGTTGCGTCTTTTACTTGTTAGTACGAACACGTACTATCATTTAAAATGGCGAAAACGTTAAGGTAACTTGTTTTCAACGGACCACCTTGTATATCGTTTCTCGTGAATCCATGATTCTCGGTAAATTAAAACATCGATACACCAAGCACGGTTGAGCGATAATGCTCTTAATTAAATACAAACGCTGGCCGACGTTGCGTGAAGATTTGCATTAAATTTTTATCGCGTTCTATCGGCTCGAGGATAAAGGTGGGGGGGGGGGGGGGGGGTGGGTTCATTTTCGGATAGGTGTCGAATAGATAAATTTTAAAACGATTTGTACCGCTCGTTACACCCGTGTGAAATTTATGCTACGGTATTCCTGATACATCGATTCAATTTCTATCTCAGCGAACACTTTCATAATTATTGCAACGTTTATTTTAGCATCTGAACATCTTCTAATAACAAATACAACGCACGTTTTGCGTTCATTCATTTTTAAACGATTCATCTGTTCAGGCTTTAATACGTTTCCTATGAAAATTAATTAATTTCTTCGAATGGTAAATATTTGATTCTACCGTTTTATATCAAAAACCAGATTTCTCTGGTCTAAACTTTTATTTATCAACGAACATATTTTTTTTACATCGGCTGATATTCACATTTAAGGGCTAAAGAGTTCGAAGTTGCGAATGAAAACCTATTTAATTAAATTTTTCAAAAACTAACGGAGTTAGAAAAAAAAGTGTTAATTATAAATAAAGTAGCGCCACCTATGTCTTAGTAACATTTCTATTCAGACCATATAATTGTTCGTTAACGACCAAACTTTTATCATATTTGACATTATTTTCCTGTCTCCGTCAGTTCTTGAGAAATTTCATTAAACCGATATTTCATTCGCTCTTTGAACACGAATGAAAAAAATACGTGTCTGTTATTTTTCTAATTCCTTATCTGTGTACCAGATTTCATTGGAATCGACGTGTTACATTCGGGCAGTGTTTCTTGAAGCTTGTATGCGGTAACCTTGAAACACGAGCCGCGTCATCGGTGCATTTTCAGTTGAACCGAGCGATGTTTATTCTCATAATTGTTACAGTATTTGTCTTGCCGCGGGAACACCTTAGATAAAGTAAGCCAACACTTTTTGTCCGGGACTTGCGAATGTTATCTTTGCACACAGCCGGAAGCGAAAAGGAAAAAAAAAAAACGGGGGAATCGTATATAGAGGGTTCCGTGCGTTTGCGAATCGATACGAAAGACGACAAAAGGGACGTGTATCGATGACGAACGAAACAGGCTCGTGCACCTGCACAACAAGTTGACCTAATTTTCGTTATAATTTGACACGCGACAAGGCGAACACTTTACTTTCAGTTCCCGCGGCGTGTCCTGGAGATTAATTGGTCTCGTTAATCGCGTCGGAACCGAATTAAAATAACCCGTTACGTAATCGATATCCAACGATTTTATATCAGCCGTAGAAATTAATTCCGTGCCCCCGCATTCAATTCATTGTAACTCTACGCGGATATTTTCGTGATTATCGTACATTAAAGTGCGAACCTTCCAAATCCTTAATCTGATCTTTATAGTAGTCTCCAAGGAGACCTTTTAATTAGCTTTCACTATGAAAAATTTTACAAGACATTCGTTTCTACTCTTTCCATTTATTTTAAATATACATATGTTAAACGTAACTTATTTCTAAATAACATAAGAATAATTTGTTTTTTACAACGTCGTAGTACAAAATGTATAACGATAAAGGAAATGTTCACGAATTCGGGAAAAAGCCTGCAAACAATATGTAGAACGACACGTAGAATAAGTAATTTATTATATACTAAGAACCATGGTAAACTTCTGAACAAGCAGTATGATCGATTCGTTTTTTTCTTTTCCTTTTAAGATTCGCTAAAGTCCAATTATTGTCATGCGGAAGCAATCGCGGCCAGCATTATCCACAATAAACGTTGCACGCCGGAGCTAATGGCGGCACTTACTCACAAATCAGCGAAATTACGTGCACCTTCGAAACCCGTGCGTAATAATTGTCCGCCGAACGCGACGGCCAGTAAACCATGCAAATCAGTGGAAAATATTTACGTACGAAAATAATCTAACAAGTCGTGGCCCCATAGATGGTCGGTTTATCGCTGCAATTTACACCACTGTAAATCTTCTTACCACCGACACCGAGTTTTCTTTTTTCTTTTTCCTTTTCTTTTCTTTATCGCACGTCCACTGCCCTCTTTTTCCACGTTTCTCGCCACTTTCTCCCTCTGTCTTGTTTTCACGGAACTAAATTCTCCTCATCGGTCGCTCGGACTGACTAGACGAAGCTAGAGAGCCTCTAAGTCAGTCACGAAATAACGTTGGTCGATTCTGATTGGTCGTCGCCATTTTTCAGCTGAATAATAGATATAGTCACACCTTAACATAATCTTGACGTTATTTCGTGACTCGGATTAGAGGGTCTCTCTTTGACTATATGAGTTATACATGTACATATACAGGATGTCCCAAAAATGTTGTAACGCATTGAAAGAGGTGGTTCGGGGGGTGATTTGAAACAACTTTTTCCTTAGCGAAAATGTTGTCCGAGGCTTCGTTGAGGAGATATTAACGAAAAACACTGACCAATCAGAGCGCGCGGATACCGTTGGAGCGGCCGCGATAGCGTATGAGCGCAGCCGCCTAGCGCGTAGTCTTCGCTACCACAGCCGCTCAACGGTATCCACGCGCTCTGATTGGTCAGTGTTTTCCGTTAATATCTCCTCAACGAAGCCTCGGACAACATTTTCGCTAAGGAAAAAGTTGTTTCAAATCACCCCCCGAACCACCTTTTTCAAGGTGTTCAAACATTTTTCGGACACCCTGTATATGTATAGTCGAATGTGTCCCTAGACGAAATATGGACACCGTCACTCGATGGCGGCTGCCGCCATTCTTATTCCTTTTTCTTTCGTCAGTGCATTCCATTCGACATCACTTACGCCATTAAAATACATCATTCGCGATAAGATCTTTCCTGCTGGGAATTAGTCGTGTTTTGTCACTCGTTGATCGCCGACCATTACATTTCCAAACGTTTGTTTTGTAAACACAGCGCAACCAAAACTAGTCCGACAGATACGAAAAGCGCTGCGTATCGATGTTTTGTACATTTATTCGTGCTACTGTTTGTTTTCTCTGCTCTACACGATTTGATGAATTATTAATTCTGTGAATGAATTATACATTCGCACATTTATAAGTCTAGTTTGAGTCGAAATATTCACTCGCCATTTTGTTTCGTTAGAGCACCAGCCTTCGTAGCAATGAAACATATGGATAGGATCGCGATATGTTAAGTTTCGAAAGGCACAGAATTAATTTATACATCTAATAACGATATAAAATCTCTAAATGATTCTTATGACACTTTGAAATCTTACGAAGTGTCTTCTCGCCAATTTAAATAAATTATTCAGCAGGTAGGAACTTTAGTTTCCAAATTTCTACTTCTTTCTGGCACGTATTTCTCCCATTGTTGAATTTCACAAGTTCGAGAGATAACGGTGCAGATTTCTGTTCGTCGAAAGGCGTAATTTGCGAATACACGGAAACGCGAAGACAGTAACTCAGAGTATAAACAATACCGTCACGATATATGTTTACTTTCGTATAATTTTTGGACGGTGGCCAGCATCCGTTTCACGCTCAGCACGTCAATTTGGATACTGGCAAGCAGCCGAAATTTTCGTCAAACAGATGTCCGAATGACTGTTATTATCCGCTTGTTACAAACGAGAACGGCGAATGCTTAATCTTGGCGCTAGCGATGCCCGCCAAATTTAATGGGCGACCGTTGACGTATTCTGATAGGTTAAGAATCGTATTTCTCCGATTACAGAGTCGGTCGGAAATGCGCGTGACTGGTTGCTCGATAAGTGATTTGAATTCGTGAAAAGAAATCTGTCGTCGACTATATCGATGTTCGGTCGATACGATTTAAATAATTCGATTGAATTTCTTTCTGATTATTATATTGGGCGTGGAAATGAATTCTGGGCCTTTAAAGAAAAACTTACGATTTAATTATAAAGAAAAATACAATTTTTAATTTTCCCTCAACCACAAGTTTTAAGAAAGCACATATATAAACTATGGTTGTATATAATTACTTCGCATATATAGATAAACTAGTCATTCGTCTTATATTTTATATACGTTTATTATTAACATTATATACATAAAAGTTTATGTCATGAAAGTTGATGTTTCCGCTGTGTAACAGCTTTAATCACACTATTGCAACGTATTTCCAACTCTATTTCAAAATAACAGCAATTACTAATTATTTAACAAAAATTGCGTAATAGCAATTATATGTGGCATTGAGTGTAGTAAATTGTACTGTAATCTCACTCGTCGTTAAGAAACATTAAAATTCTTAATTGGAAAGACAAATAGATTGAAACACTCAATAAGAATAAAAAAGAAGAAAAAGAAAAATGTGCGAAACAAAAATTTGTTACTTTAGTTTAGATTTTTTGTTTTGAAAAGCGATAATCGCATATACAGTGACTGTCATTTAAAATCCTACACACAAGTATGTGTAATATTTTGTTAACATGTCAAAAGAAGGAACGTTAGACTAGATATGTAGGTGAATGTGTAATTTTCAATCGTGTAGGACGATTTTCATGTTTTGTATAAAAAAATCGGTCGAATCGGTAAGTGTAGATTTGAAGTGACAGTCACTACTGTATGAAGGAACGCGTTAACATCGCGACCGAGTACACGCGAACTGCGAGTAGTAAGCTGAATTAGAGTCTGGTCGTATCAACACCGAACGGGATAGACGTGGCAACATTGTACGGACGAGTTTAGTAGCCGGCTAACCAAAGCGCGGAGTAGCCGACCGGTGGAACGTCCGCACGTCCGGGAACGACCTTCCTTTACTCGTCCCGTGTCGAGGAACCTCACCTCCAGGATCGTCCAACAGTTCTTTATCTCTTTCTCTCTCTCTCTTTCTCTCTCGCCAACCATTTTTCTGTCTCGATATCAATTTATTTCGAACACATACTCTCTCATTGATTGCAACAGTAAAACATGTACGAGCAAAATTATTTATCGATGTTTTTAAGCCAATTCTTCTGATAGTATTCTAAATCGAATATCCTTATGTTTTACTCGAGACGTATATTACTCCCGGTACGTTACTCCGACAAAGGGATGCTCGAATCTTGTTAAAAATTGATTTTAAAAATCTTTTCCCTTGTTGCTGACTGTGCTATTATGACATTTGTAAGTTAAATCTGCATATACACAATTAAGACATTATCACGTAAATTTATCACAGTGGATTTCTAACCATTAATTTAAGTTACGGTGAATTTCAAAATGGTAAATATGGGATGATCGTATGATATTTAGTTGATATTATCGACACCAATTTTCATGTGAGACTGGTCAAATTAGGAATCAATTTTTCCTAAAAGAATAAGATTCGTGTCAGAATTAAGAAAAAAAAAAAAAATCAGAAATTAAAAAAGTATGTGTATGCAATCTATTGAGAATTGAATATCCCTAACGATCACAGAATTTTCCGTGGCTGAATACAGCGATTAGCGATCCAACCTCGGAATAGCTTTTCTGGAGCAGCGATTAACGAAAGAAAAAGGAACGCTTCAAGCATTGTGATATATTATAGCAGGTTTACGCAGTTTTTTGGTGCACTCCCAAGTCGGTGGTTTATTCGATTAATTCGCCTTAGATACGGAGCGTGTAATCCGACCGCGGTACACGGTCCTAGGGGGTTTCGCTTCGCAGTTGGCACACGTGCGCAGGTGGAGTATGGCTTTTGCTAGGTGGTAGTTTTTTTTATCACCGAGGAGCTCTAGTGGCTTTTTCCCGGTCGTTTCTTTGGTAGCCAATCCGTGAGAGAGACGAAGAGGGAAGCAAGGAAGGGTAAGAGCGTGAACGGGTACACAGTTATCGGAAAAGGAAAGTAATACCCGGGAGTCGAGAAAGAGAAGTCAGGGTTCGGGGGGCTTCGTTCCTTCCAGCTGGCCTGGCACGGCAAAGGAGGCCTTGTCGCGCGGCTGCTCGTTCGGTCAATGTCTTCTCTTTCTGCCTCGCTCTTCCTCCTCTGCCTTCTTCGTCGTCCCCCACTCCGCTCTTTTTTCGTCCGCCCCTCCTCCCACTTTCTACATCCTCCAATCCCCTCTCTCGCTGGTTCCCTTCACCTTTACCCCGCTCGCTACCTCTTTCATTCTCCCCCCACCATTCGTGCGCTGCATCGCGCACACGAGACACGGTGCCTGCCTGTGAAAATCTTGCTGTCATCTTTGCGAACGCCCGTGTCCGTCTTAGAGCTAGAATCCGTACGGGAATCGGCCGTATTTCTCTCGTCTACCCAAAACACGGGAACGTTTGATCGCGATAACGGTATTTAGGTGCACCAGAGGGGAAACACCGCGAGAAACGGGGAGGCGGGAGCGGCGAGGGGACAGGGGCAGAGCACCACCCGTTCGGAAATGTTCACTGACATCGCGGTTTAAAGCCACCCGACGGAAAGGCGTTCTCGTGCGGCTTTTTCTACTGTGCGCGCAACCAGCGTCGATGTTCCGCGCGCGCAACCAGATAAATTCGTCGACGTGACACGAAAACCGACGATTGGCCGATTTTTCCTTTCTTGCCGCGGTCGAGCAGCGAAGTTGTGACAGGGATCGGTGGTGGCGTGTTTACCATACGTGTTGAATATACTCGTTTGCTGGTTGGTCGGATTTTATGCGCCTTGAATCCAACCACGGCGAACGGTACACCCGAGTCCTTGGTGTGTATCGGATATGCAACCAACGACCGCAACGAATGAAATTTGATTATTTTAATTCGCGCCTGCGAAGCTAGAGATCGTACCAAGAGCCACCGTAAGGATTATGTTACCGTTTATCGCGATACCGCTCGCAACAGCATCCTTAGGTTCTTGTAAATAACGACGGCTCTCTTAGAATGTAATCTTACATTCTTGAGACTGTTGATCGCGTATTAAGTTTCGACGAATGTTTCTTAAACATTTCAAATTGAGTTACATTTTATCTAAACGTTTAATAAAAGAAAAACAAATGTACCGTTTTTTTTTTCTCGTGTGATAAAATTATTTTTGCAATAAACTAGGTAACGAGATTAATTTTTTTGGTAAAGTCTCGAATTGACGAGTCCTCTAGCGCATCTAGGATGAAACTTATTTTTACAATAAAAAATATTACTTATATTTACGTATAAGGTTTAATCTTTGTGAAAAATTTAATTTGAATTTTTTGTTTCTGATTACAGAGTGCAATAAAGCTAGCTGGTAAAAACAATGTCAAGAAATTGCATACGCTACTGTCAATAGTGGAAGAGAAACCGAAGGTGGATACAGGACAGAATAATAGACACAACGAGCACCACATCAAAAACCATTTCAAGCACAACCATTATACACACAATTCCATACTGACACCTTCAACGCTCAACCAGGTAATTTTAAACAAAAATGGATGTACAGTATGCACTGAAATTGTTAGTTGAAACTTTAGGTATGTGTAGTATTCATCAGAAGAAGCAAAACAGTATTAGCGAACATGAGTTTGGAACTGACAGTTTCTAAGTTACAAGATGAAATCTGATACCACTGTAGCAGTGTCTAAAATACTTTTGTCCTATTTCGATACATACCTGAACATGCTATCTTATCGTACATTGTACATACTCAAAAATGCAATGAGTACTTACAATTTCTTTTAATCAGAATCTAATGTATCTAAAGTTTAAACCATCTACATCAGCACATCCTATATAAATATTATGGTGACATATAATAGAAAAGTTATGTAACTATGCTTTGCTTGTAGGGCCTAGATGCAGGTACAAGCGACGATAGTGGTAGAGCATCTGAACAACTGCATGGCCCTGGTATACCTAGGGATTGCCAGGACGCAGACAGTTCCAGGGACCACCTCAGCGATGTAAGTAGAACTATCAGTTAATTAATTGCTGTACAAACACAAAAAAATGATCAAATTCTTATTTTTGTGCAATTTCTATCGTTCTTACAGGCTAGCAGTCATTGCAGCTCGGGTAAAGGTTATATCGTAAGTGTCAGAATTCAACAAACTAAAATGTTTGTTATAAATATGAAAAGCTGTAGTAATAATTCTTTGTTATTTCTGTTTCTTACTATAGTGTGATAGTGAAGGAGAAGACGATAAGGTATGTAAATTTCGAACTGTAGAACTAAGATGTAATAAAACAAACGAGCAGTTTTTCTTAAAACTACATTTTATTCCAGGGCTCGGATGCTGAATCGATACTCTTTGAATCTTCTACCCCACCACCCCTTGCACGTAAATGTATGCTTCAGAAATATCAGCGTTATTCCTATTTGTGCTGTGAACACATGTCTGACATCGGTATTTATATTCTAGACGAGTTGCCATCGTCTTCACCACACGTATTGCCTCCAGCAAACGGGGCAGGAGGTTCACCACCGGACACTGGTGGACAAATTTCTAATCCAGCAACGGATGCTCCGGCACCTATACCACCTCCTGTGCCTGCGTCAGCACCAGTTCCAACAGCGCCAAGTCCTCCCAGTCCTACTCTACCCCCTCACATATCCCAGCCACCTGTAAGTAAAGTCTTTGTAAATTTTCGTTTTGCTTCAGCAGACTCAACATACATTTGATTAAACGTACTTTCAGATGACTAGTCCGTTGGCAGCAAATCCACGTGCAATAGCTCCGCAACAGCGGCCAGCTTCCCCAGCTCTGCCACCTCCTTCCTTGTCCCAGCAGCCTCACACTACGATACCTGCGTTACATACACCTAATGTGCCCCTCGTTTCGTCGAGTCATACAACTAGTCCCGCGGGAGCCAGTTTAGGTGTCACCCCAGCAGCACCATCAAACGGGGCGACAACTACCAGCTATCCACCGTCGATACCCATGGCTGCTTATCCTCAAACGCAACCATCTTACCCGCCCCTTTATACGCCGTATACTGCTCTAAATCACAGTCCATACCTTCCACCTGCGGTACCATCTCCTTCCCATTCTGCTTCTTCACGGGCAGAAGTGGTAAGTCGTAATATTCTTTTCATCTAAATCAGTATTTCTCAAATACTAGTCCGTGGACCCCTGATGGAATGATGCAAGTTAAATGTGTTGAAAAATCATGTACTATGTAATCTAATATGATGATAACATTTTTAATGTGACAATTGGGTTCTTGTGTACATTCTTGTAAACATCAAGTACGAAATATCTTGCAAAGTATTATGTTTTTAAAATTCAAACTTTGTCATGATTATTTCTATATATACAGAATGACGAAAAGAAAAATCTAGCTTAATTAAATATTGCACATGCATCATTGCACCAAAATAAAAAAGTGTACCATCTAACGATGGTTCTTATTCTTTCAATTGCTTTTTGAAACAGTAGTATTTGCTTCAAAGAATGATACAGTGTAGTGGAATAACAAAAAAGTCTTCATGGTAAGACATACAAGATTTTTTTTATG
Organism: Hylaeus anthracinus; assembly: GCF_026225885.1. Classification (NCBI taxonomy): domain Eukaryota; kingdom Metazoa; phylum Arthropoda; class Insecta; order Hymenoptera; family Colletidae; genus Hylaeus; species Hylaeus anthracinus. The sequence goes on from NW_026534719.1 coordinate 24,054, forward strand.
CCTTTTTATGTCATTTGTTTAGTAAATGAATTTGACTTTAAACTTTACTTGAATTCCTGATTATTCAAATATTATTCAACTATTGGAATGTTTGAATATTTGTCTATTGGAACACTTTATAAACTGATCATGTTCTGATTATGTGCTCCTGGCTTTGAATAGTGTGGTATGAACTATAAATCTTAATCTCAAGTTCTTTAAGTTCATAATGTTTTTCTAAATTTTATTTTTTCAAGATATTTTATTAACAATAAACTTAAAGTTATGTCTCACTCAGCACGTTTAAAAATATATAATTCACTTGATTCACTTCAATTAAAATCATAAATTTGAATTAAGGGTATGTACTAAAAACATAATAGTTTAATATTATTTAGGACAGGAGATACGCCAAAAGTTTTCCTTTATAGAAAGGGTCTATGGAAAGATGACATTTGAGAAACACTGACCAACGCTAAGGACTTTTGTTCAACTTTGCATTACATGTAATGAAAGTTCTTTCGCGTTTTCCGTTTAACCGATATTTTCCGTTTTTAGAGAGGAAGTAGAGCCTCCCCGTGCACCAACATAAGTAAACAGCCTGTAGGAAATAATACTACGAATCACAATACTCCGCTAAGCGCCGCCACTACGACATGCGTGTCCACGATAACTAATACAGTTACCACAGCGAACACCATCGCTCACAGAGATATGGTAGCCTGTAGTTTAACTGGAAGGAATAATAACTCGCCCCGTGGACACAGTCCGAGCCGAGAAAGGGATAGCTACAGGTACACGTTTGTAATCATACATAATCCCAACGTTTGTTGCAACAATGATCTTATAGTACTATTATTTGTTACAGCAGTAACGTGAGTAGCCTAAGTCGAGGTAGTATAACGCCCGTAAGTGTGCCAAACACGTCTTCTCCAGCCAATTCTAGTCTACCTGCGTATTCCAAGCCACAAGGATGGATTGGGTATAAACAACACGGAAATTATTCTAACACATTCATACTTAAGGATGCAGTTAAGCTTCAAAATTTTAAATATGATTCAGTCTCCAATAATTAATAATTTTGTAGCCATCAAGGAAAATTGTTTACATTTTAAGGTTTTGAGGCTCGACCACCTTAACGAAATTTCATTAGATGACAATTTACATATGTTTAATTTGCAGTAGCAACACAACTTCGCAATTATCTCCGGCAACAGCAACATCAGTTCCAAGGCCAACTCCACCACCCGTGCCACTGGGCATGCACACGTTTCCACCGCCAATGTTTGCAGCACCACTACCACCTCCTGTGTCCAGTTCGAGTCCACACACATCACTGCCTTCGTTACCACCGCCAACGACCAATCCCAACCCATTCTCCGCCGAATCACTTTTCCAAACAAGTAAGTTCACAAACTGTTACAATTTTTGCAATTCGAGGAATAGAGAGAGAGAGAGAGAGGAATTGACTCGCCGAGGAACAAGAGACTAACGAAAAGTAGGGGTGACTCATGTCGCAGGTCAGGCCGACATGCTAAGGCGAGAGCTTGACAATAGATTCTTGGCATCCCAAGACCGAAACGTTGGAGTCGGAGTCGGCAACCTGGGGCCACCCCCATACCTCAGGACAGAGATGCACCATCATCAGCATCAGCACACTCATGTACATCAACACACGACGCCTCTACTTCCACCGACTGCAGCGACCACCCTCTTTCCAGCTCCCATCGTACGTAACCTACGCATCATTGACATGTGAAACTTAAGGCAGTAGAAGTGAACCTTCATGCTTTTATACACCAATAATTATTTTTTTAGTTCAAGGATATTCCAAAACTGGGAGGTGTTGAGTCTCCTTTTTTTCGTGGTAATTTAAATCTGTCTGGATATTCTGGTTTTAATGCCGGCCTTCTGCATCCGGGCATCGGACCGCCTTCGACTCCTTTCGTACCACCGAATCATTTAACATCGTTCGCACCAAAGGTAAATCGATTTTTAATTTCTGTATTAGATTAAATGGAAAGCTTTTACATTTTCTATTAAGTCAATAGGAGAATTAACACTTTACCATCTGAATAATCTATGTTCTGGAAAAAATATATGTTATTTACAATTTATGTTTTGTCTATTACAGAAGACTGGAAAATGGAACGCAATGCACGTACGCATCGCTTGGGAAATTTATCATCATCAACAAAAGCAGCAGGCGGAAGCTAAGGCGGGAGGTGTCGTTAATACTAAAACGGAACTGCTGAGACCACCGGGTCATCTTTATCCAGGTGGACCAGCAGGTGGTCTCGGAATTGGTGCACCTCCGATGGCGCCTCCGTTCCCCACTAACATGCAGCAGGCACATCCTGCGCCACCTCCACCTCATCCAGTTGGTTTTCTGTCTACGCCAGCGTCACATTTAGGTAATCTTCACGGAATCGATGCTTTACACAAGTCTTGATCATTTTATTAAGGAAAGATATGTTATCAACAAAAAATCAAAGTTTTGGTCTCATAAACATTGAGAGGTTTTTTATTATTACTAAACTATGACATCTCAAGTTTTGTAATCAACTTTATCGATGACAAAATATTAAGAATTTTAAAGGATTATAATTTCATTTCGTATTAAAATTATTACAGGAACAGGAATGTCACCGTTTGGAAGGTACCCATCCACGTACGGCGCGCCAAATCCGAATTTCCCTGGTCTTTCTAGTTTTCCACCATCGAGAGAAATGCCACCGTTGGGTGGGCTAGGTTCTGTACACGATCCGTGGAGAGGGTACGTTTCAATTTCAAAAAGGTTCGATTACTTAAATTTACTCACAAGGGAACGCTAAGATTTGTCATCCTCAGAATTGTGTTAAATTTTACATACGGGAGTATTCTTAAACAAAGTCAGAAATCCATTTTCATTCAAAAGTACTCCTTGTGTAAAGTTTGACGCAATTCCGAAGAGGGCAAGTTCTCAACGTTTCCTTGTCAGTCATCCAATACCTTTCTCCCAGGACTAACTATTATTTATCCCTTTAAACAAATTTTTTAGATTGCAACGAGCGTCCACTGGGTTCCCACCCACCACTGTTGCATGGAGCCTGAAACCAGAACCGCCTGCTATCGATAGACGAGCGGAACTCGAGGAACGTGAACGAGAACGCGAACGGGAACGAGAACGGGAACGCGAGCGTGAACGTGAGCGGGAACGAGAACGCGAACGTATCAGACGTGAGAAGGAGAGGGAACGGGAGGAGCAGCGCGAGCGAGAAAGACGAGAACGAGAGAAAGAAGAGAAAAGGAAACAGCAGGAAGCTGCTGAGAGGGAAAGGGACAGAAGGGATAAAGAACGTCGTGAAATGGAGAGACGCGAAATGGAGCGCGAGAGATTGCTTCATCAAAATCGACAGCATGTGGTGGTAGGTCGAGAACGATCACCGTTGAGAAATGGAACGGTGACTATGGACGGTGGCGAGGTGCGTGTCAAAGAGGAACCCCGAAGCAAAGACGACGAAGTCGTGATGCTTCCAAGACCACCGGGTCCTGGCCCAGGTGGTCAATCCGCAACAGGGCCTGGACCGAGTCCACTACCCGATACCAGGTATCATCACCCCCATCCTCATTCGTATCTCGCGAGGCATCCTCACGGGATGCCGCATTCCATGCCGCGAAGTATGCTCCCTGGATTAGGTGGACATCCCATGCAACATTTCCCACCACCTTCGGCGCCTGCAGGTCAACCTGGGGGTCCTTGGCCCGGGGATCCATTCAGAGATTATCGCTACGATCCTTTGCAACAACTGCGTTACAATCCCCTGATAGCTGCTGCTGCGTTTCGCGCAGAGGAAGAGGAGAGGGCCAAGCTTTACGCTGGCTACCCACCACCACCTGTGAATGCTCTGAGAAGCAAGGATCCCAGTCCTGGCCCCCTTAGCAATTTACACATGCATCACAGAGCGGGACCAGGACCAGGAGTGCCAACACGACAATTGGACCCTTCTTTAATGCACGCAGATATACACAAGAAAGAGGATGCGTCCCAATCCCGATGATACATCCTCCCAGCGTCCTCGGCTTCTGCGAGCGAACGCACCAAAGGGTCAGCAGTCTGAGCACTAGCGCATACCCACACCCTCACCCCCCCACGGTGCTGATATTTTGCTAACGGAGGAGAGGCGTTATTTAAAAGAAATTGTACATAGATTATATAATATTTATAGTTATCGATGGGGAAGTGCGAAATGAAGAAACCGTGTTAGAACTTTCAATTATATATGGAACGCACTCCGTATGACGATCATTAACAAAGATGCCTTGACTCGCGATCCGTAGGGTCAAAAGACGGATAACTTTTACGCGTTTACCGTAACGTCGATATTGCGCCAAGGCATCGGTATGAAAAAAAAAAAGGGAAATGTGTTGTCACGAAACGGAATGAAAGAAATA
>NW_026534720.1:0-1300 GCF_026225885.1 Hylaeus anthracinus
AATCTGATATTTAACAAAAAGGAAGGGGCGGCGGCGGGGGGGGGGGGTTGGCAAATATCCTAGTCATCCTTGTTACGTACACGTTCGTTTCGTGCATCATCGTTGCCACGAAGTGCATTGTTATTGTCACGGAGAAAGTAGCTGTCGTAAACCGCTTAAACCGATCGTTCCCTTGTTCCTCGAACGGGTTCGCGATTCAACCTGAGCTGCTGCTCGACGTCGGCGCAACAGCTGTAAGCTGGCCAAGACTTTCCAGCAGGAAACGTCGGATCCTCGCTTATCGTCTTCCCTTTCCATCGTTGAAACGTAATTTTTCTCCCGGCTCCCCGCTTTCGTGGTTCTTCTTTTCTTTTTCTTTCTTTCTTTTTCTTTTTCTTTTTCTTTTTCTTTTTTTTTTCTTTCTTTCTTTCTTCTAATTAAAAGCGTCGAGGACCCGCGATCCCTCTCGTTAATTAAACGCGAGAAATCGTTGGCCGGCGGTAAGCGAATTATCAGCGACTGCTACCGGCGTTACCAGACGCCTCGTTATCTGCGCGGGTAAGACGATTTCAAATGTAAACGTCGCGGACAGGATGTTGATTCGGTGTCAAACAATTAGTGGCCAGCGAGATACGCATCTATCGCGGGGAGTGGAGTGGAGGGGGGGGGGGGGGGGGGGCCCCGGGCCCGTCTACCCACCCCGGCGCGAGAAACAGAACCGTGGGAAGAAAAACTACGTCCTCCGAGCCGTCTCGTATTTGAACGCTACGTCGAGAACACCTCCGAATGAACGAAACGGAATTCGGATCGATCGCAATTCTTTCCACCGCTATGATTACCAGACTGCGGATTTTATTCGTTCAGGGTACGAGCTTAATGTATTAGGTCGTCCAGAGAGTTCCTGTCGAATTTCTGAGATACGTTCAAAAACACGTTTGAATTTCAATACATCGAAGAACGCTCCGAGATGTGCTCGAGTAACCGGGTATTTTGATTTACGCCGTTTCACGGCAGCGTTTTTCCGTAATCGAATTACCTAGCTCGCGGTCGTCTCAGAATTCGGTTGCCAGGTAGCCAAAAGTCCCGGGGATCAACGTTTTTACCGTAGAATGCACGCGCCGGTGATTTTCTTTTCTGAATTCTTTCCCCGTCCGCCCCCTCCCGGCCGCGGGGGAAATCCTTTTGGACTTTTTCGTTGTCCCCGATACGAGGTATACGATTCGACCTCTCCCGGGTGATTGTCCTCGCCACAGATTCTTTCTTATCCAACCGTGCTCTCTCTCTCTCTCTCTCTCTCTCTCTCTCTCTCTCTCTCTCTCTC
>NW_026534721.1:0-1301 GCF_026225885.1 Hylaeus anthracinus
AATCTGATATTTAACAAAAAGGAAGGGGCGGCGGCGGGGGGGGGGGGGTTGGCAAATATCCTAGTCATCCTTGTTACGTACACGTTCGTTTCGTGCATCATCGTTGCCACGAAGTGCATTGTTATTGTCACGGAGAAAGTAGCTGTCGTAAACCGCTTAAACCGATCGGTCCCTTGTTCCTCGAACGGGTTCGCGATTCAACCTGAGCTGCTGCTCGACGTCGGCGCAACAGCTGTAAGCTGGCCAAGACTTTCCAGCAGGAAACGTCGGATCCTCGCTTATCGTCTTCCCTTTCCATCGTTGAAACGTAATTTTTCTCCCGGCTCCCCGCTTTCGTGGTTCTTCTTTTCTTTTTCTTTCTTTCTTTTTCTTTTTCTTTTTCTTTTTCTTTTTTTTTTCTTTCTTTCTTTCTTCTAATTAAAAGCGTCGAGGACCCGCGATCCCTCTCGTTAATTAAACGCGAGAAATCGTTGGCCGGCGGTAAGCGAATTATCAGCGACTGCTACCGGCGTTACCAGACGCCTCGTTATCTGCGCGGGTAAGACGATTTCAAATGTAAACGTCGCGGACAGGATGTTGATTCGGTGTCAAACAATTAGTGGCCAGCGAGATACGCATCTATCGCGGGGAGTGGAGTGGAGGGGGGGGGGGGGGGGGGGCCCCGGGCCCGTCTACCCACCCCGGCGCGAGAAACAGAACCGTGGGAAGAAAAACTACGTCCTCCGAGCCGTCTCGTATTTGAACGCTACGTCGAGAACACCTCCGAATGAACGAAACGGAATTCGGATCGATCGCAATTCTTTCCACCGCTATGATTACCAGACTGCGGATTTTATTCGTTCAGGGTACGAGCTTAATGTATTAGGTCGTCCAGAGAGTTCCTGTCGAATTTCTGAGATACGTTCAAAAACACGTTTGAATTTCAATACATCGAAGAACGCTCCGAGATGTGCTCGAGTAACCGGGTATTTTGATTTACGCCGTTTCACGGCAGCGTTTTTCCGTAATCGAATTACCTAGCTCGCGGTCGTCTCAGAATTCGGTTGCCAGGTAGCCAAAAGTCCCGGGGATCAACGTTTTTACCGTAGAATGCACGCGCCGGTGATTTTCTTTTCTGAATTCTTTCCCCGTCCGCCCCCTCCCGGCCGCGGGGGAAATCCTTTTGGACTTTTTCGTTGTCCCCGATACGAGGTATACGATTCGACCTCTCCCGGGTGATTGTCCTCGCCACAGATTCTTTCTTATCCAACCGTGCTCTCTCTCTCTCTCTCTCTCTCTCTCTCTCTCTCTCTCTCTCTCTC
>NW_026534722.1:0-3030 GCF_026225885.1 Hylaeus anthracinus
GACGTTTTCCGTTAATATCTCCTCAACGAAGCCCCATCCGACATTTTTGCTAAGGAAATTGTTGTTCAGAATCGTCTCAGCTACCCTCACCCCGTTTTCGGCTCTTGCCCGACTTTTGGGACACCCTGTATATTACAATGTACAGAGTGTTTGTTTGTTTGTTTGAAATTGTTGTTCAGAATCGTCTCAGCTACCCCTTCGTTTCCGGCTCCTCCCCGATTTTTGGGACACCCTGTATATTACAATGTACAGAGTGCTTGTTTTACGTGCGTGCAGCAGGATGTCTAAGAAGATGTAGTGATTACATAATCTGTTCCTAGAAAAGTTGTTTGGTATGGCGGGCTACATTACGTAGAGTAATAATTGTTTTCTTGCGAGTGGAGTAATAGAGATCTGGAATTGTTTTAAATGGAATGCTATAATTTTTTATACAAGAATATGGTAGAGTATCAAGTTCTAAGTAAACAAGTATGGGTCTTTGTTAGCCCTAAACCTAATAGGCAACGAGTAATTTCACTCGATCACAATTTTCAAGTAATAAAGTGAAAGTACTCGTTACTTATTAACTTTAGGATTGATAAAGACCGATATTTTTTTTTTTATTTAGAATTCAATACTCTACCATATTCTTGTATAAAAATTATACCGTACCGTATAAAAAAATTAGATCGACATCCAGATCTCCTCTATTACTCCATCTACAAGAAAACAATTGTTACTACATAATGTATAATATCGTACCAAACAACTTTTGTAGAAACAGATTTTTAATATCTACATCTTTCGAGATATCTGTATGGTTATTTTCGTTTGGATACACCAAGTTACAAGGAATAAGTTGGTAGACCTGTAGCTACTTACTCGAGTGTACGAGATGATTCTTACATTTTTACTAACCTTTAATACATATTTTGATAATTAAACGTGTTTCAATAATTCTCCTAGTTAAACCGAGATCCTTGCACAATATCCTGCTTATACTCGCTTGAAACAAACACTCTATAGATCATAAAATTTCATGCTCGTTTGTTCCAGATTTCATACGCAACGAGAAAACAGTCCTCCCATGAAAACGTTCCACAAAATGTAAATTTCAAAGACTCGCTTCCTAGCCGCCATTTTGTACTAAAATTATGATACAATAATTTTTCTCTACACCTCGATATGTATTAAAGAAAAAACCCTGTAAAAATAAATCCTACTCCTTTTCCGAAACTCTCAAAATTAATCGTCAATGTTAGGCCTTTCTTTTTTGCCTCTAGAATGTTGGTACCCCTGTAAACACTACGCGCGTTGCACTCGGAACGGTTCGGTTTCGCGCACACTCGCACAAATTTCGATACGACAAAAGTGATAGAGTTCGAAGACCGAGGTTGGTAAAGACAGGTTAACGGGAATCGAACACGAGTGGAAATGCGCGCACGCGAATAGTTTAGCAAGCTTGAAAGAGATTCTCACGTGATGGACTGGCTGGACTCGGAGTGGACGGAACCGGCCCGGACTGGATTTCTTCGCCCTTGCTGCGTAGGTGAGTTTTAACTGCGCACAGCCGCGTTTCGACTGCTCACGGAACGATACGGCACTCCTGCGTTAATGGAAATCGCCGCTCGCCTTATCACGACGATCCGCTCGCGAGTCCAATTTCGCGATCTTAACGTGCGACTATGAATCTGTATCTACATAGATAAAACTGCGCGCCTGTTGCAATTCCAGCCAACTGCGTAAACTTGCATAGCGACGAGTCGCCAGCGCCATCTGGAATCGCGAGAATTTCGAACAAACATGGCTGAATGTTTACGCTTCGTCGAAAGTAACGGATCGAAAATTGACAGGTTATAATACTACATATCGTTTCCGGGTTTATTCTCGAGGGCTCTCAACGTTGTCGAAACTTTCAAAGGTTCCTTGGTTTATTTTACGACGCCGATGTTTAGAAAAGTTCGAGTACGCGAACGGGTTCGAGTCGGCACCGTCGTCAGACGGACAGAGACAGAGGGAATCCAGTCGCCGGCTTTATTCTCAATTATAGTTGCCGATGCAACAACAGAGGGGCCGCGGTACGCGTATTAGCCGATGATCGGTATTTCGTAAGGAGCTTATCTCCAGTGCCCGTCGCGATTCGCACAACTCTATCTGAACATCTTAATACCGGAATTCTCGTATACGCATTCGATATTTCCACTGGGTGAAATGCCGTGTAAACACGCATAGTCGTTCGGTTCCCCGCTTATCCCCCTGGTCCTTTCAGATTTCCCCTGGCTTCCCCTACAGCGTGACCGTGGCTACCTACGCTGCCACTCGATGTATCAATGCCATCGATGCGACAATCCAAATATTTGCTAGTAAGATTAGCCACTCGTTGTGGCCCACACCGCTTCCTGTTACTATTTTTTCCCGTTCTCAACGTCTACGTCTACGCGGACGTGTCTCGGGCATCTGTTCCTATTCCTAACACGCGCCCCTGTCCGTCTCTTTTTATTTTCATAGCTACCGAACCCAATGGCACGAGTTAATTTCCCGTGACGCGTCTAAAAATTCATCCATGTTTGTTCGATTTGTCGAATTTACCACGGTTAAGGAGATTATAGATTTTAATTGGTGTTTATAATCTGGTGTTTTCAACTTACGCGCGTCGATTAGTCCGAGACTGGAGTTCAAATTCATTAAGAACTGATAAATCAGTCGTTAGCGAGACGGAGGAACCGATAAGAAATTATCGGAGCGAGAGTTGCAATTTTAATGAGTTCTTAGAGGGTGTGTTAAAAGAGCTTAGTGTTATTTTTCGAACAGTGTACTCCAGTTTTCGTTCATTTTATTCTTCCGTGTTTAATAAGTAATACAGTAAAGTCCGCATAAGTGCACAAGTATCTCTACCATAAATGCACTGAAACCATCTCCACCACTGGGAGGTATACCCCTCGGAGGGTCTAGGAGTTCGATCGCCGAGCAGTGTTTACATGATCGTATATTCTCTAAAGTCTATCATAAACGCACCACTTCACTCCCGAGTTAGTCCATTTATGGAGATTT
>NW_026534723.1:0-3494 GCF_026225885.1 Hylaeus anthracinus
ATATTCTCTAAAGTCTACCATAAACGCACCACTCCACTCCCGAGTTTATACATTAACGGAAACTTTACTGTGAGCAGAGTTTATTCAAGGAATGAGAAATAATTTCGTGTTGTCGGAGAAATAATCGTATAAGAATTCCAATTGCACTTGCAAGAAGTCGCAAACGACGGAAAAATATATCGTTCGATAGGGTTTATTCAAGGAATGAGAAATTATCTCGTTTTGTCGGAGAAATAATTTCAGAGGTTGGCTCTATCAGCAAAGGCGGTAACGGTGAAAGCAAAAGAATGCGTACGAGTGTGGCAAAGCGTAAAAAGACTGTAAAACGTGGCTCGAGAGTCAACTTCGTAATCCAGGGACGTCGTCCATGATAATCGAAGAAGAGCGATATTTCAGTGTATTAAATTAACCGCGAGCGGAATATATATCCTTCCTCGTATTATTTACAACCGAAGCTAAATAACTGCGCGCGTTTTTATTTTCTTTCCTCGCTAAACCTCGACACGTTTTCTTTCCGAACAACGGATGGAACTTTCCGGTAATCTCCTTTAAACGACGCTTTGTCTCGTATCGAGCGACAAGTTGACGACGATGCATTTGTAACCGAGACGAGCAGCAGTAAGCTGGATTACTCTCGGATGGCCGCGACACTCGAAGCGAGACGATAACGAAAGCAATCGTACAAACTATCGTCCGTCGAAACTGCTTCCCACGTGTTTTTCAAAACGATCTTTCCCGATGATTGCTTTCGTCACGCTGAACCGACTTACTAATTCGTTCGACCCAATTTACCGCGCGCATCGTACGTGAATTCGACACGCGCGCGATATAGGTAGTAACGAGGCGCGCTCGTATTCGACGAAATGCGAAGATTTCCGAGGCCGTGCACGGACGAGAAAGAAAGGCGGTGCTCGGCGAAGAGGGAAAATAAAGTGGACGAAGAGAGAAGCACTCTTATTTGACCCCGGGCCCATTGCGCGAGTTAACGGACCGCCGTGATCAGTTGGGGTCACGCAAGTCGCCACCCCAATTCACCTAATGGGGACAAATATCATAATTGCTGCTTCTTCTTTGCTAAGCATCCAAATAAATTGATGGTTTTTTACTCGGTCCTTTTCGTGACGCGACCGGGCACTCGCGTACCGCGATACTCGTCTCGTGCTTTTCGCGTTCGTTAGTCGCTCGCGACTGATTCGCAACCGAACGACGCAACGTAACCGCGCTACGAATTTTACGATCACGGTATTCTACCGTAGCGTTACAAGCTCCTTTTTGGAACCACGAATGCTCGCTTCGAGCTCGCGGTTGAATTCTCTCTCGATGAGAATTCTCTTCCTACTCGATACGGTGAAAAGTAGACGGTCAGAGGTTCGCCAAGAAACCGACAGACCAGCGGAACGCGGTCCAGCGACCGAGCGCAAGAGAGTGCAAGATCACCGCTCGCTGGTCCAAACTAAGCGAACCAAACTAAGCGAATCGCTCGCGTTACAATGTTCCGTTGCGAGTCAGTTGACATCGTCTGTTGCATCAGCTTGATGCGACCGGCTTGATGCGACCGCTCGGCGAACGAACAGGTACGAAAGAAAGAACGGTTGCGCAGCCGCGACGACCAACCGCTTCAAAGCGAATCGTCCTACGGCAATTTCGAGCCGATGTAGGCGAGCGTCGCGGAGATATCTACTTGACCCGCGTCTCAGCGGCATATTTATCCACCTAAGGTCTGCGGTGTCAACACGAGTCAACAATGGTCAATAAGCGATCAAGCGACCTCGCGGCCTACGCCAATCGCGACGAGTTTACATTTCTCGGATGCTCGAGGAAAACTTCGATCGACGTCGGGACCCGGTTGGCGATCGACGTGGAGTAAACCGAGGGAAATCGAAACACGATATCTCGCGAGGGAACGGAGGAACCCGGTTCGCCGTGAACGCAGGGTTTCGACCGTACGACTTAACCTCCCGGCGTGGCGACACGGTGTCAGCGGTTCACATTAATTCAGTCGAATTAATCGTAAGCGTGGTCGCGACGCGCAACTTTGCTCCGTAGCACGGATTTATTGAATCAACCGGTCGAATGGTTCATTGGTTATGTCACCGACTAATTTCGTGTCTCCGTTCTTTGCTCGGGACTTTCTTGTCGCCATCGACGAAGTTACGCTCGACGAAGCTTTGTCGTACGACGACGGCCGTGGGTTCGATTAATCGTTCGCTTCGCAACCTACGGGATATACTTTGTTCCTTTGCCGTTTACTTTTACGCGCACGTTCGATACTCCCGTTAGCGTTCCATCGGTTCTACGCTCGTGTATCGATTGATTCGACGACGCGGTACGACGCGGTGTGTCATGGCGGTAGGATTTAAACGATTCCTGAATATTCCACGCGTAAACACAATATTGGGTATCGGTGGACGTTGGCCGTAATGGGCTGTAATTTCTCGTGTTTTGCATAGGCGATCAGATATATACGTGCATGCGAGGCTTCGTGGACAGGGGAGAAAGGTGGAGCACTCGAGGAGCACCTTGCGATGGCAAGAGTCGGCGATCGCAGCTGCGGGATCCCACGACCCCATCGCCAATTCATCAATGATTCATCCGGAGAAGAACGACCGACGGCGACGCCGACGCTACGATTGTCACGAAACCGTAACTCGCCAGACCACGACACTGACAGTTTTTCTCACAGCCAGGTTGTCGAAGGTAAAGGAACTTGTCACGGAACTTGGATCATCGACTACGTGCCGCCGTTATCGAATACTTTTCTCTAACGATAATGGGCGGGGAACTCTGTTTCGCGCGAATACATTGCGTATCCCTCGGCTATCGATCGCGTGCCATTTTAGAAATAGACGTGGCTATCGTCCGACCGCCAACGCGACGAAAAAGAAAAAAAAAAAAGAACGAGGAGTTCGGTTAAACGACATTTAACCATTCGCGTTCGAACGCAGGGGAAGTCGGGACAGCGGCGAATTTTCTTGGATATGTTAGAATTCAGAAACGCGGTAGAAAGGCGTGCTTTCGTGCTTTCTTGTTGAAGTTTCGCGAGAAATTACGGTGTACAGAGTACGAAAGAGGGAGCACGAAAAGTATGTTTTGTTCTTAATAATGAAGTATGCTTGCCAACGTAACAGTGGACGCATACATGTGTACTTTCTTTAGAAGTACATTCATTATTTATAGTTTATAATTTATGATTTCATTAATTTATATTCTTTAGAACATGTACATTTATATTAATTGAACATATACAGGGTGTCCCGAAAGTCGGCGAGAAGCCGGAAATGGGTGGTAGCTGAGACGATTCTGAACAACAATTTCCTTTGCGAAAATGTTGTCGGAGGCTTCGTTAAGGAGATATTAAGAGAAAACATTGACCAATCAGAGCGCGCGTAGACCGTTGGAGCGGTCGCGGTAGCGTATCAGCGCGGACGCCTAGTCGCTCCACCGGTATCCGCGCGCTCTGATTGGTCGACGTTTTCCGTTAATATCTCCTCAAC
>NW_026534724.1:0-6473 GCF_026225885.1 Hylaeus anthracinus
CTTGAAATTCTAATCAATAATTTAGAGGACGTGTTCCTAATACAAATGATCCTGTTGCTATTTTGTATATCATCTGTTTTGTATATCATTAAGGAGTAACAATGGTTTCGGACGATGCATTATTCATTTGAATAATGACCACTTAAAAACGATACCTGAATAATAAGTAAATGGACGACTTAATAGTTCAAGTACCATCGACCTGTTTACTTTTGCGATCCACCGGAAGTGCTGGTTTCTTGGAAGTACGTCGAAAGAAATCGAGACACCCTCCCCAGAGAGTATTGTTTTCAGCCGTCGAAGCATTTGATAAACCGTCGAAGCATTTGATAAACCGTCGAGTTTTAAGGCGGCTAGAGAGGAAAACGACAAGTATGACAGGAATATCGACGAAGGAGTCCCTCAATGGAGGATAAGGATTCCAGTAAGAAAAGAAAATAAAGTGACGCGGAAAGTGGATGGGGGTGGAAACTCGGAAAAGCTCTAAGAAACGTCGACACAACGAATCGAACGACGATGCCAGCGAGTTCGTTGGTTCCTTTCTTTTTTATTCTCCCTTTAGTACGACTTGGAAAGTTGCTCCCAGATATCTCAGATGTTCTGGAAGTTTCTCATTCATCGAGCGAGACACGCGGACAACGTACGCCGTCGCAAGAAACGTCGAAGGAATTTCGTTTGTCAAAAGAATCTTAAAATTTATATATTTTTTATCATATTTTCGTGCTAGTATTAACAACGGATCGTTGAGGTTCTCCCGATGAAAAAGAGTTCAAACACGATCTCATTTGGATTACTTTTGCTTGCACGATATTGCAGTTATTTTGAAATCATTGTCAATTAAATGCAGTTGAAAGTAACCCGAATATAGTCGTGTTTGGGCTCATTCGAATCAGGAAAACCTCGCCAACCCATGAATAATACTTTCGTAAACGTATAATAAGAAATAGAAAAAATTTTGTAAAATAATCGGAGACACCAGAATCGAATGACAACGCTAACGAGTCGTTTGTTTTCTCTTGCTTTTGTTCCGTGTCTGGTACGACGAGTGCGACTTGGTAAGTTGGTCAGAGATATCTCAGGTGTTCTCTAAGCCTCTCATTCATCGGGTGGGTGGCGCAGACTGCTCGCATACGAGACATAACCGAACTGTCGACAGCGTACAGCGTCCCACCGATGCGCCGAAGCAACAGAGAAAAAGGGGAGGACACGGTGAATGGGGCTGTTAGGGAAAAGGGGGTCAAACGTGTACGGTGCAACATGCAGTGGTACATCGGTGCAACGCACGCCGTATATTAAAGCTGGGAATAAAGGGGGAGAAAATGAACGAGCGAAATGTACGCGAAGCGAGTGAAATTGGAATAGGGGGATTGTTAGACTTTTCATTGAAATCTATTACAAAAATGAATCTCGTGAGAAATGAACGCTGTTTCTATGAGTTTACGTTTCGAACGGTTCAGTCTGTTTCTATTAAGAAAGAAAAAATATATATATATATACGTTGAATCGAGTATATCTGTCACGTATCTGTCACATGAATAAACTGTAAATATTAAAAAATTTCGTTTTGTCATTCTCTATAAGGTGATATTTTTTATAGATTCGATTGTTCGACTGTTGTTTCTTTTTCTTTAAGACAATAGCAACAGGATCAGACCACTACGAAATCTCAGGAGAAAGGTCCTCTAAGTTTTAAATTTTTATCTATGAAACTAAACGTGTCGGATGAATAAACTGTAAATATAAAAAAAAAAATCATCTTGTCATTCTCTACAAGAAGATATTTTTCAATAATTCATTTGACGAATTAAAAATTTCGTCCACTTGCGTTGGGCTCCGGATTTCATTTCGTTGTTAGCTTCTGATGTACACCTACGCTCATAAATATGTACGTGGACATTTTCTCAATTGAAATAAATATACAAAGATGCATAAAGAAAATTACGAATCTGTCAATGTCGCTAATGAATATCACTCACGTATTCGTATATACGTTTTGTTGCATCATGTAATATATTTCTCCAATTGTTTATTTAATAGCAAAAATTGTATTTCAACATTGAAAATCAATTTAATTTTCTTTCCATTAATCCGCTACGTGTTTCTAAAATTTCTTTCACCAATCTTGACACTCTAGCTATAATTTTCTTTCATTGTATCCGAAGTAATATTATTTATTTTATTTTTTAATATCTCGTAAATGTCTTTTTCACATGTTTGCACTATCGGAATTCTATTGTACTTTCTAAACGAAACCAAAATTCTATCATAAAGATTTTGAAGTCATCGGTTGTGGAGCTCACATTCCTGTGGAATTCGATGTACAGGGAAAAACGATCAGCCCGTTCGCCACGGTTTCTCGAATCCAAACCTCGATAATTGTTGAACAGTCGATGGGTTCCGAACGACCGACGATGGGATACCCCATGGATCACCCGGCACGTAATAATTATTCAAGAAGGATTACGTGCACTCGCGTAATTATTCAATAACCGCGTGCGCTCTCTGTGAAACGTACATCGACGACGCACAATCGCGAACGTGAGTTGGAGCGCAAACAAATTTCATACATACATACGTGTGCGTCAGCTGTTCCAGCCGCGCAGCTGCCACATACTGGGTGGTGTGTTTTAAATGCTCCCAAAATCGAATTACCATAGGAATCGAATTAAAGACCGCCAATCGATCTGGCTCGACACTTGAAAGTTTATTTAGTCAATTTCTTGCGGAATGGTGGAGTTGTTTGATTAGGCCAGAAATTGACCAAGTTTTTGCAAATATTAGTTTAGCTATCTCTATTTAAATTTTCATCTTTATTACATCAATCTGCTTACTGTCCGAAGAAGTTGATATCAATTAAAAGCTATGTAGCGTATACTTATCGAAAAAGATCTTTTAAAATTTACATTAAAATGATATAAACTGTAACATGAAATGATGTATTCTTCGAATGTGTTACTCGTATTACTTACTTCAACCACGAATCACACATAATATATACTGGTGTTCAAATACTTTTACGAGGGACTGTACAGATGTAATTCGCATTGTTTCACCTCGTTACCGTTTGTTTCGTGCGGATGGATTCACCCGCAACTCTGATTTAGGCTTAATTAATTTTCGCCGATGTTTATCACGCAATTCGATGTCAACTAACGTTCAATGAAACCTAATTGGCACACCCACCGAACTGGCACGAAGTCATGTTAATCGTCGAGTGATAATGAACAAGCGACCGACGGATTACTTTAATTAAGGATGATGAAGTGCGCGAATAACTAGTCAAAAGCCTAACGTTCGTTCCGAGCATGATCAAAGTCAAAGCGATGCGCGCTTTCGTTGATATCGAGAGAATCGTTAATACTGTTTAATGAACCGCAATGTTCGGCTTTTTTTCTTGACGATTTTTCAGTTAACAAAATACAAACAGGATCTTTGACGTTCGTGCGGAAGGAATTATTTCAAATTAATTCAGTCTGCATCGTTATGCAAATTAAACGTCGGTGCTTAATAAACTTCGATCTTCCCATGGATCTTTTCTATAAAAAAATATGTTAGTGGACCACCACGGAATAAAATTAAATTATTGCAATTGTTTGTAACTTTTAAAACTATTCCCGTAAAAGACGCGCGTATGCGCTTCGGAAGTTTTAATTCAATTTACGTTGCTTTATAATTTATAAAGAGTTGTGTTTAGTAGAAACAGGGTATCTATATCGGAGATAAATTAATCTTAAGATACAATAAACTATAATTTTCTGGTATAGTGTAGGAGAATGCAATTATTAATTAGCAAATTTTTCTTATGATATAAATATAATTTTTTACAGTCCCAAATAATTATTTGTCGTATAATATATGTTGAGAGTTATTATTTTCTGTGATATAATAATAGCATTCTTAAATATGTTTGCAAAAAATTTAATAGACCAATTGTATTGCCAATGAATTTGTTTTTATCGAATTTCTGTTTGGACACAATATACAATACTAGAGGGTTGTGAAATACAAATTTAAAATAGTAAAAATAGAAGTTTGAGAACGTGTTTAAAAAACTCTAAATTGTTTTGGGTAACTGTAATGAAATTGTTTCGATCGAATTCCTGTTTGGGTATATTGTGGATTAAATTGTTGCGGAGGTCAAGAATTCTTAAATACGTAAAAATATTTACGGCTTATACGTGGCGTTATAAAGTTCTATTGAGATTTCTATGTTTGATACACTCGATATTAATTTATAACACGAACATAGAATAGATATTGAGAGGTTCTCTGACATTACTGATTTGATCAAAACTGTTCATGTTATGTAAATGGGAAACAGAGCTTCGATTTAACTATGCATGTACATCAATTATCCCATGATTCAATTAATCCCATAAATAGGACCGTGATAGTATCGTCGCACGCTAAACGTTCGCAAATAAATCAGAATTGTCAAATGTCATTCTCTCTTTAAATTCTCCATAATTATCCATGATTTAAATCAGCTAGAATTTTTTGTCTAAATTGTACGCGAGCTCAATGAAATTGAGAATCCACTTTTGAACTGAGTTATAACCCATGGCCCTCGACCAAGGTTCCATACAATAAATAGTCGATATATATACATTGGAGAAGTCTATAAGAATACTCAGCTTAAAAACAATGTTAATCTGAGATTTAAAAGCGTTTACAAAAAAAAAATGTTAAAATAACAATAAAATGGTAAAGATCACATAATCACCTTACCAATAACACTGTTTTTCAGCTGTACTTTCACATAAGCAGTAAGTATGTAATCCAGCTGTAACCTGGACGTAACCGTCTGCATTACAAAGCATTAAAGAAACTTGAATCAATTACAATGAATCTATTTAATGTAGCTACCACATTCGCAACGCTGTCCACATATTTGACTCAGTCGTATCTCAGTCGAGAGTTGCAATTTCTATGACCACTGCGGCACAATACATTCGAGGAGATTGTACCATTATCAGTCAGAGCCACTAGCCAACCTCTCTAGCACTGCTCGTTAGTCTGACATACAAGAAGCCAAGTTTACGAGACGCGAACCGTTTGGTAGCGAAACTATGCAGCGGCCTTAAGCAACTCGCCAGCGTGCATACTATGTAGAGCCGCGGTTCGTTTCAACGACGAACAGCAACGACGAAATATCGATTTAGGTAAGTTCGCTGACCTTGTGATGAGAGGAATGGCCCGTGTGATTGGCTGAGGTGTGATTTCCGGCGGGAAGAGATGCCAGGTCCTCGATGGTTAACTCTGCTAAGGCGTCGTTGCCACCGCTGCAACCGCCTAGCAAGCCACCTGCAATGACGCCGCCGCTTCCTGGACTGCCCCCGATGCAACCTCCATCCGACCTTACAACGTTCGCGGAGGGTCTCTTCTGCACCCTCCTCGAGGTCACCAGTTCCTTCACCCCGGACAACTCTCGCCTCGAACCGCCCACGTATCTGAAAAACAGCACGTTTCAGCCTTGTTATTTGTTTACCTTCGAACCCAGCGAACTGTGCAAAATATTGGATGAAAGAGTATCGAGCAGCTTTACACTCGGATTACTGCATTATCCTTTGCGGATTAATGATGCTGCTTTAAGGGACTAAAACACCGTGTTAGGAAATTGGGTCTAGTAAACAAGTCCTCGGATTGTAATTCTTTTTATATTACTTTCATTGACAATAAACCTACCGACGTTCGTTTGTAACTATTTCTGTCGCGATGCTTCTTAACTCTTTGACGAGTAAGCATTTTTGGAAAATACACACGGTTTACGAGTAAGCTTTGTTCCGTAACATAAACAATACTTTATTTCATATGTATGTAAAGAAAATATCACCTTACAGAGAATGACGAAACGAAACTTTTTTTTACAGTTACAGATCATTCATACGACGTTTAGTTACAGAGATAAGAATTAAAAACTTAAAAGACCGTTTTCCTGAAATCTCGTAGTGGTCTGATTCTGTTGTCTTAAAGAAAAAAGAAAACAACAGTCGAACAATCGAAATTAAAAAAAAAAAAAAAATATCACCTTACAAAGAATGACAAAACGAAACTTTTTTATAACTACAGTTTATTCATACAACATTTAATTACAGAGATAAACATTTTAAACATAGAAGATCTTTTTCCTAAGATACAATTTTTGCAACGAACTTTTGAATTTTTATTTTTGAAACTAAGCATCCTATGAATAAACTCTAAATATACAAAAGTTTTGTTTCATTATCCCCTATAAGCTGATATTTTTGAAAAATTGATTTAACGAACATAAACAAAATTTCTCGGAACCCATTTCTCGAAGATATATATGTGTATATATATATATATACATATATATTGAAAAATTGATTTAACGAACATAAACAAAATTTCTCGGAACCCATTTCTCGAAGATATATATGTGTATATATATATACATATATATCCTCGAGAAATGGGTTCCGAGAAATTTTGTTTATGTTCGTTAAATCAAT
>NW_026534725.1:0-6474 GCF_026225885.1 Hylaeus anthracinus
CTTGAAATTCTAATCAATAATTTAGAGGACGTGTTCCTAATACAAATGATCCTGTTGCTATTTTGTATATCATCTGTTTTGTATATCATTAAGGAGTAACAATGGTTTCGGACGATGCATTATTCATTTGAATAATGACCACTTAAAAACGATACCTGAATAATAAGTAAATGGACGACTTAATAGTTCAAGTACCATCGACCTGTTTACTTTTGCGATCCACCGGAAGTGCTGGTTTCTTGGAAGTACGTCGAAAGAAATCGAGACACCCTCCCCAGAGAGTATTGTTTTCAGCCGTCGAAGCATTTGATAAACCGTCGAAGCATTTGATAAACCGTCGAGTTTTAAGGCGGCTAGAGAGGAAAACGACAAGTATGACAGGAATATCGACGAAGGAGTCCCTCAATGGAGGATAAGGATTCCAGTAAGAAAAGAAAATAAAGTGACGCGGAAAGTGGATGGGGGTGGAAACTCGGAAAAGCTCTAAGAAACGTCGACACAACGAATCGAACGACGATGCCAGCGAGTTCGTTGGTTCCTTTCTTTTTTATTCTCCCTTTAGTACGACTTGGAAAGTTGCTCCCAGATATCTCAGATGTTCTGGAAGTTTCTCATTCATCGAGCGAGACACGCGGACAACGTACGCCGTCGCAAGAAACGTCGAAGGAATTTCGTTTGTCAAAAGAATCTTAAAATTTATATATTTTTTATCATATTTTCGTGCTAGTATTAACAACGGATCGTTGAGGTTCTCCCGATGAAAAAGAGTTCAAACACGATCTCATTTGGATTACTTTTGCTTGCACGATATTGCAGTTATTTTGAAATCATTGTCAATTAAATGCAGTTGAAAGTAACCCGAATATAGTCGTGTTTGGGCTCATTCGAATCAGGAAAACCTCGCCAACCCATGAATAATACTTTCGTAAACGTATAATAAGAAATAGAAAAAATTTTGTAAAATAATCGGAGACACCAGAATCGAATGACAACGCTAACGAGTCGTGTGTTTTATCTTGCTTTTGTTCCGTGTCTGGTACGACGAGTGCGACTTGGTAAGTTGGTCAGAGATATCTCAGGTGTTCTCTAAGCCTCTCATTCATCGGGTGGGTGGCGCAGACTGCTCGCATACGAGACATAACCGAACTGTCGACAGCGTACAGCGTCCCACCGATGCGCCGAAGCAACAGAGAAAAAGGGGAGGACACGGTGAATGGGGCTGTTAGGGAAAAGGGGGTCAAACGTGTACGGTGCAACATGCAGTGGTACATCGGTGCAACGCACGCCGTATATTAAAGCTGGGAATAAAGGGGGAGAAAATGAACGAGCGAAATGTACGCGAAGCGAGTGAAATTGGAATAGGGGGATTGTTAGACTTTTCATTGAAATCTATTACAAAAATGAATCTCGTGAGAAATGAACGCTGTTTCTATGAGTTTACGTTTCGAACGGTTCAGTCTGTTTCTATTAAGAAAGAAAAAATATATATATATATACGTTGAATCGAGTATATCTGTCACGTATCTGTCACATGAATAAACTGTAAATATTAAAAAATTTCGTTTTGTCATTCTCTATAAGGTGATATTTTTTATAGATTCGATTGTTCGACTGTTGTTTCTTTTTCTTTAAGACAATAGCAACAGGATCAGACCACTACGAAATCTCAGGAGAAAGGTCCTCTAAGTTTTAAATTTTTATCTATGAAACTAAACGTGTCGGATGAATAAACTGTAAATATAAAAAAAAAAATCATCTTGTCATTCTCTACAAGAAGATATTTTTCAATAATTCATTTGACGAATTAAAAATTTCGTCCACTTGCGTTGGGCTCCGGATTTCATTTCGTTGTTAGCTTCTGATGTACACCTACGCTCATAAATATGTACGTGGACATTTTCTCAATTGAAATAAATATACAAAGATGCATAAAGAAAATTACGAATCTGTCAATGTCGCTAATGAATATCACTCACGTATTCGTATATACGTTTTGTTGCATCATGTAATATATTTCTCCAATTGTTTATTTAATAGCAAAAATTGTATTTCAACATTGAAAATCAATTTAATTTTCTTTCCATTAATCCGCTACGTGTTTCTAAAATTTCTTTCACCAATCTTGACACTCTAGCTATAATTTTCTTTCATTGTATCCGAAGTAATATTATTTATTTTATTTTTTAATATCTCGTAAATGTCTTTTTCACATGTTTGCACTATCGGAATTCTATTGTACTTTCTAAACGAAACCAAAATTCTATCATAAAGATTTTGAAGTCATCGGTTGTGGAGCTCACATTCCTGTGGAATTCGATGTACAGGGAAAAACGATCAGCCCGTTCGCCACGGTTTCTCGAATCCAAACCTCGATAATTGTTGAACAGTCGATGGGTTCCGAACGACCGACGATGGGATACCCCATGGATCACCCGGCACGTAATAATTATTCAAGAAGGATTACGTGCACTCGCGTAATTATTCAATAACCGCGTGCGCTCTCTGTGAAACGTACATCGACGACGCACAATCGCGAACGTGAGTTGGAGCGCAAACAAATTTCATACATACATACGTGTGCGTCAGCTGTTCCAGCCGCGCAGCTGCCACATACTGGGTGGTGTGTTTTAAATGCTCCCAAAATCGAATTACCATAGGAATCGAATTAAAGACCGCCAATCGATCTGGCTCGACACTTGAAAGTTTATTTAGTCAATTTCTTGCGGAATGGTGGAGTTGTTTGATTAGGCCAGAAATTGACCAAGTTTTTGCAAATATTAGTTTAGCTATCTCTATTTAAATTTTCATCTTTATTACATCAATCTGCTTACTGTCCGAAGAAGTTGATATCAATTAAAAGCTATGTAGCGTATACTTATCGAAAAAGATCTTTTAAAATTTACATTAAAATGATATAAACTGTAACATGAAATGATGTATTCTTCGAATGTGTTACTCGTATTACTTACTTCAACCACGAATCACACATAATATATACTGGTGTTCAAATACTTTTACGAGGGACTGTACAGATGTAATTCGCATTGTTTCACCTCGTTACCGTTTGTTTCGTGCGGATGGATTCACCCGCAACTCTGATTTAGGCTTAATTAATTTTCGCCGATGTTTATCACGCAATTCGATGTCAACTAACGTTCAATGAAACCTAATTGGCACACCCACCGAACTGGCACGAAGTCATGTTAATCGTCGAGTGATAATGAACAAGCGACCGACGGATTACTTTAATTAAGGATGATGAAGTGCGCGAATAACTAGTCAAAAGCCTAACGTTCGTTCCGAGCATGATCAAAGTCAAAGCGATGCGCGCTTTCGTTGATATCGAGAGAATCGTTAATACTGTTTAATGAACCGCAATGTTCGGCTTTTTTTCTTGACGATTTTTCAGTTAACAAAATACAAACAGGATCTTTGACGTTCGTGCGGAAGGAATTATTTCAAATTAATTCAGTCTGCATCGTTATGCAAATTAAACGTCGGTGCTTAATAAACTTCGATCTTCCCATGGATCTTTTCTATAAAAAAATATGTTAGTGGACCACCACGGAATAAAATTAAATTATTGCAATTGTTTGTAACTTTTAAAACTATTCCCGTAAAAGACGCGCGTATGCGCTTCGGAAGTTTTAATTCAATTTACGTTGCTTTATAATTTATAAAGAGTTGTGTTTAGTAGAAACAGGGTATCTATATCGGAGATAAATTAATCTTAAGATACAATAAACTATAATTTTCTGGTATAGTGTAGGAGAATGCAATTATTAATTAGCAAATTTTTCTTATGATATAAATATAATTTTTTACAGTCCCAAATAATTATTTGTCGTATAATATATGTTGAGAGTTATTATTTTCTGTGATATAATAATAGCATTCTTAAATATGTTTGCAAAAAATTTAATAGACCAATTGTATTGCCAATGAATTTGTTTTTATCGAATTTCTGTTTGGACACAATATACAATACTAGAGGGTTGTGAAATACAAATTTAAAATAGTAAAAATAGAAGTTTGAGAACGTGTTTAAAAAACTCTAAATTGTTTTGGGTAACTGTAATGAAATTGTTTCGATCGAATTCCTGTTTGGGTATATTGTGGATTAAATTGTTGCGGAGGTCAAGAATTCTTAAATACGTAAAAATATTTACGGCTTATACGTGGCGTTATAAAGTTCTATTGAGATTTCTATGTTTGATACACTCGATATTAATTTATAACACGAACATAGAATAGATATTGAGAGGTTCTCTGACATTACTGATTTGATCAAAACTGTTCATGTTATGTAAATGGGAAACAGAGCTTCGATTTAACTATGCATGTACATCAATTATCCCATGATTCAATTAATCCCATAAATAGGACCGTGATAGTATCGTCGCACGCTAAACGTTCGCAAATAAATCAGAATTGTCAAATGTCATTCTCTCTTTAAATTCTCCATAATTATCCATGATTTAAATCAGCTAGAATTTTTTGTCTAAATTGTACGCGAGCTCAATGAAATTGAGAATCCACTTTTGAACTGAGTTATAACCCATGGCCCTCGACCAAGGTTCCATACAATAAATAGTCGATATATATACATTGGAGAAGTCTATAAGAATACTCAGCTTAAAAACAATGTTAATCTGAGATTTAAAAGCGTTTACAAAAAAAAAAATGTTAAAATAACAATAAAATGGTAAAGATCACATAATCACCTTACCAATAACACTGTTTTTCAGCTGTACTTTCACATAAGCAGTAAGTATGTAATCCAGCTGTAACCTGGACGTAACCGTCTGCATTACAAAGCATTAAAGAAACTTGAATCAATTACAATGAATCTAT
This sequence comes from Hylaeus anthracinus, assembly GCF_026225885.1. Lineage (NCBI taxonomy): Eukaryota > Metazoa > Arthropoda > Insecta > Hymenoptera > Colletidae > Hylaeus > Hylaeus anthracinus. Next base: position 4,855 of record NW_026534725.1, read on the forward strand.
TTAATGTAGCTACCACATTCGCAACGCTGTCCACATATTTGACTCAGTCGTATCTCAGTCGAGAGTTGCAATTTCTATGACCACTGCGGCACAATACATTCGAGGAGATTGTACCATTATCAGTCAGAGCCACTAGCCAACCTCTCTAGCACTGCTCGTTAGTCTGACATACAAGAAGCCAAGTTTACGAGACGCGAACCGTTTGGTAGCGAAACTATGCAGCGGCCTTAAGCAACTCGCCAGCGTGCATACTATGTAGAGCCGCGGTTCGTTTCAACGACGAACAGCAACGACGAAATATCGATTTAGGTAAGTTCGCTGACCTTGTGATGAGAGGAATGGCCCGTGTGATTGGCTGAGGTGTGATTTCCGGCGGGAAGAGATGCCAGGTCCTCGATGGTTAACTCTGCTAAGGCGTCGTTGCCACCGCTGCAACCGCCTAGCAAGCCACCTGCAATGACGCCGCCGCTTCCTGGACTGCCCCCGATGCAACCTCCATCCGACCTTACAACGTTCGCGGAGGGTCTCTTCTGCACCCTCCTCGAGGTCACCAGTTCCTTCACCCCGGACAACTCTCGCCTCGAACCGCCCACGTATCTGAAAAACAGCACGTTTCAGCCTTGTTATTTGTTTACCTTCGAACCCAGCGAACTGTGCAAAATATTGGATGAAAGAGTATCGAGCAGCTTTACACTCGGATTACTGCATTATCCTTTGCGGATTAATGATGCTGCTTTAAGGGACTAAAACACCGTGTTAGGAAATTGGGTCTAGTAAACAAGTCCTCGGATTGTAATTCTTTTTATATTACTTTCATTGACAATAAACCTACCGACGTTCGTTTGTAACTATTTCTGTCGCGATGCTTCTTAACTCTTTGACGAGTAAGCATTTTTGGAAAATACACACGGTTTACGAGTAAGCTTTGTTCCGTAACATAAACAATACTTTATTTCATATGTATGTAAAGAAAATATCACCTTACAGAGAATGACGAAACGAAACTTTTTTTTACAGTTACAGATCATTCATACGACGTTTAGTTACAGAGATAAGAATTAAAAACTTAAAAGACCGTTTTCCTGAAATCTCGTAGTGGTCTGATTCTGTTGTCTTAAAGAAAAAAGAAAACAACAGTCGAACAATCGAAATTAAAAAAAAAAAAAAAATATCACCTTACAAAGAATGACAAAACGAAACTTTTTTATAACTACAGTTTATTCATACAACATTTAATTACAGAGATAAACATTTTAAACATAGAAGATCTTTTTCCTAAGATACAATTTTTGCAACGAACTTTTGAATTTTTATTTTTGAAACTAAGCATCCTATGAATAAACTCTAAATATACAAAAGTTTTGTTTCATTATCCCCTATAAGCTGATATTTTTGAAAAATTGATTTAACGAACATAAACAAAATTTCTCGGAACCCATTTCTCGAAGATATATATGTGTATATATATATATATACATATATATTGAAAAATTGATTTAACGAACATAAACAAAATTTCTCGGAACCCATTTCTCGAGGATATATATGTATATATATATACACATATATATCTTCGAGAAATGGGTTCCGAGAAATTTTGTTTATGTTCGTTAAATCAAT
>NW_026534726.1:0-1313 GCF_026225885.1 Hylaeus anthracinus
CACCTGGAAAATTTGACAAATCCGCCGTCCCGGGAGATCGAACGAGAACGGCCGAGGAAAAAGCGAAGGAAACCCCGACGATACGGAAGCAAAACGATAAAATATGGAGGAACGCGCCGAGGGGAGATTGGGAATTGATACCTCGATCCCCCGAGCTTTTCTCCATAGTAACCTCTAGGGTGAATAGTCGAAAACTATGTTTTCGAAGGTGAATAAGTTTTCGTGGTCACGTCATGTTGAAACTTGGTAAAATTTCGGTTTACCTTCGAATACAATTTTAACTCGTAAATTCAAAGAGCTACTTGCGTGATTTTTATACTTATTAGACCAGAGGTTCCCGAACTTATTTGTCCGCCACCTTTCCAGAAATAATAATACTACTTAGTGCCTCCTGGAAATTAAATTTTTAAAAACTTTAATAGCAATTAATACGAAATATATGTGTATTGATGTTTCTACCTTTTTCCGTAAAATATAGTAAAGGAAGGTGTAAATTGGAAACATTGATCTTCGAAATTATGAAATTATTTATTGAACTCGGAATAGAACGTAATGCAAAAAGAAGTTAAAACATTCGAAATCATCTTAACGAGAGGGTTGAACCTGGTGTGCTGTTAACAATTTAGTAATCCTCGGCTCTACTTTCGTCAGCCAGTAATAGATAGTAATAAAAAGAGACGTTGCTAATTGAATGATTATGTTGTTGAATACTTATGTTGTTTATAATATAACCTAAAGTAGACGGTCTTCGAAATAGTTAATTATTAAATATTTATGACTATAATCAAAAAACGTGATGTAGGCATGAAACGAAGCTTTCTTCGAGTTGAAAATATGGAGTACATATGTACATATGTAGATTAAGGAGCCTATCCTATTAAGGGCAATCGATGTTGGGCACAGAATAGGTACCGACATTCATATTAACACTGACGTCAGCCTTTTTCGGTTAACTACAGTTTTCATCTAATTATTTTTGTACTTATTTTTCATACATCCAATTGAACCTTATTTACTTTATTTTGATAAGGAAACATTCAAATTCCAGCCATAGAAAGCTCTCTTAAATTCTAACATTATTTTAACCATGATTAATCTGACGATTCATTGTTCATAAGGATAATGCAACATTAAAAGCCAATAGGATACTATTAACGGATAAATAAAAATTAGAAAGATTGGTGTTGAAAAGTTGACCAACAAAATTTGGATGAAACGGTAATTTATCTATGTAGTCCTTTAATTTCCAAACTTAAAATTGAAATCAATTATGTAATTAAATTCTTCGACATCATATTTCCTAATGTATCATT
>NW_026534727.1:0-1313 GCF_026225885.1 Hylaeus anthracinus
CACCTGGAAAATTTGACAAATCCGCCGTCCCGGGAGATCGAACGAGACCGGCCGAGGAAAAAGCGAAGGAAACCCCGACGATACGGAAGCAAAACGATAAAATATGGAGGAACGCGCCGAGGGGAGATTGGGAATTGATACCTCGATCCCCCGAGCTTTTCTCCATAGTAACCTCTAGGGTGAATAGTCGAAAACTATGTTTTCGAAGGTGAATAAGTTTTCGTGGTCACGTCATGTTGAAACTTGGTAAAATTTCGGTTTACCTTCGAATACAATTTTAACTCGTAAATTCAAAGAGCTACTTGCGTGATTTTTATACTTATTAGACCAGAGGTTCCCGAACTTATTTGTCCGCCACCTTTCCAGAAATAATAATACTACTTAGTGCCTCCTGGAAATTAAATTTTTAAAAACTTTAATAGCAATTAATACGAAATATATGTGTATTGATGTTTCTACCTTTTTCCGTAAAATATAGTAAAGGAAGGTGTAAATTGGAAACATTGATCTTCGAAATTATGAAATTATTTATTGAACTCGGAATAGAACGTAATGCAAAAAGAAGTTAAAACATTCGAAATCATCTTAACGAGAGGGTTGAACCTGGTGTGCTGTTAACAATTTAGTAATCCTCGGCTCTACTTTCGTCAGCCAGTAATAGATAGTAATAAAAAGAGACGTTGCTAATTGAATGATTATGTTGTTGAATACTTATGTTGTTTATAATATAACCTAAAGTAGACGGTCTTCGAAATAGTTAATTATTAAATATTTATGACTATAATCAAAAAACGTGATGTAGGCATGAAACGAAGCTTTCTTCGAGTTGAAAATATGGAGTACATATGTACATATGTAGATTAAGGAGCCTATCCTATTAAGGGCAATCGATGTTGGGCACAGAATAGGTACCGACATTCATATTAACACTGACGTCAGCCTTTTTCGGTTAACTACAGTTTTCATCTAATTATTTTTGTACTTATTTTTCATACATCCAATTGAACCTTATTTACTTTATTTTGATAAGGAAACATTCAAATTCCAGCCATAGAAAGCTCTCTTAAATTCTAACATTATTTTAACCATGATTAATCTGACGATTCATTGTTCATAAGGATAATGCAACATTAAAAGCCAATAGGATACTATTAACGGATAAATAAAAATTAGAAAGATTGGTGTTGAAAAGTTGACCAACAAAATTTGGATGAAACGGTAATTTATCTATGTAGTCCTTTAATTTCCAAACTTAAAATTGAAATCAATTATGTAATTAAATTCTTCGACATCATATTTCCTAATGTATCATT
>NW_026534728.1:0-22098 GCF_026225885.1 Hylaeus anthracinus
ACCCTCGCCCTGCCACCGCCACCGTCGTCTCCATCAACCCCCGACCCAAACCCCTACAACCCCACCCCCTTTCCTCCTCGAACTACCCCGCCCGTCACCGCTGTCACCAGGCTGGCAGTCGCATCGTATCGCAAACAAAAGACGAGCGAGCGCGCGCCGCTCATCGCTCGCGCTCGATGCGACAGCGAGTGACGTCCCTCCTCCTCCTCCTCCTCCTCTCCTTTCCTCCTCCCCAACTCTATAAACCTAGCGTACTCCCCTCACGCCGCTCTTCCCCTTAACGCTGCTTTCCTCGGACCGTAGCTGTTGTCCCCCTACTCTTGCTCGCTCTTACCCCCATTCTCGCGCGTATCTTCGTCTCCAGGACCGGCTTAAAGCGTGGATTTCGGGGGCCAGGCTTCCTCGTTAGAGGGCCCTCTGAGATTTAACGTATCGTGGTCGAGAGACGGGTACGAATATAAAAGAGAAATGAATATCATCCGCGCTTGGACAAATTGATCCTCCTTGAGGAATTTGATTTGTAGCCAACTCTAGTTCGATAAGATTAATTTCTAAAAGAAAAACGGACAGGATCCGAATAGAAAAAGGTCGAGTCGAAAGGATTAAGTCTTCGGGAGCATTAAAACTCGAAAGTTACCCTTTTAAGAACCACCCTAATGCTTCGTGTACTGTTTAACAAAAGCTTAAGGTAATTCTGTAAATTTGTTGGATTTCTAAAAATCCTTGGGTAGGATGTTTTTCGGTATTCCAAAGATTCTAAAAATACGATGTTAGAAAAATCGGTTATACCCGAACACTCGCTTAATTGTCAGCTACAATGTGCCCAAAACGCAACGGCGTCATCGTTGATTCTCATCTTATTTGTGCCCGCGGAATCGCCCCCTAAAAGATCACCCACTTGTAGTTAAACGCCCCACATACACGTGCACCGGCGATACCTGTGGCCCAGGAGTCCACAAAATCTTAATCCGTCGCTGTCCGTCTCCCTCTCTTCCCTCTGTCGTCCTCGCTCGTTTCCACTTTTCCTCTCTCTCGTCGTCGCTCTACCCTTTGCAACCTTCTCCATCTCCGACAGAGAGCCCTCCCGTCGCTCATCCACCCTGCTTCTGTTGTCACCCCCTCCTCCGAGCCTAAAACCACCCCTCTGCTCACCTCAAACCCATCTCTTCTCTGACTCTCGCTGCTCCACGATTTCTGCCTCTTCGCTCCCACCGTCGACCCACTGTGTGCTCTCTTCATCTTCCGTCGTGTTCCTCTTCGCGATATTTCTCTCGGTTCCTCTTTCTAGTTCGTGCCCCCTCAGCCTCTAACCCCCCAAACCCTCTTTCACTCTCTTTCTCTCTCTCGTCGTGCTCTTTTCCTCCGATCTCCCTTGCAGTCGTCCCCTTCTCTCCTTTCGAAAACCTAAACCGCCACCGCGTGGTGGTACACCGACACAGATACGGAGTCAGCCGTACCGGCAGAGCTATCTGTTGTTATCACCAGTTATTTGCATCCCTCCGCAGTCGGTGGGTTCGGTCGACGCTGCCTGCTGCGAGGTGGAGGATACGTTCGCACGGTGCTAGACCAGGGAGGAGGGGGCGCAGAGGGGGTTGGGGGGTTGGAATGGGGGACAGGGGTTTGTGGAACGGAGCGACGGACACGGGAGGAGTAACGCGGAGGGGGTGAGGGGGTCTTGAAATTCTCGGGAGCTTTACTTCCCGGGAATATTACACGCCCCCGCCGTGAGCCACCGCCGATTCGAGTGATTCCTCATCTCTCGCCCTTTTCCTAACCGTTCCGTTCTTTCGCGAAAGCAGATGCGCAACAACGCGGGGGCTGTATTTACACCCTTCTCCGTTAGATGAATTTCGATTTGATGGAACGCCGGCCGTGTTTCGGATTTAAGCGGCCGACGACTCGTTGTTTCCCGCGCCGGCACCCCCGGCCTCGCCAACCCCGCGTCTCGTGCCATTTGCTCCTTTCGCGTTCTTTTCTGTTTTCGCGCGCAACGAGCGACGATATCGCGGCCGCGTTCGGTCGGAAATCGTTTTGTTATCCGGAGCCACGGAGGCGTGCCCCCTTCTTCCCGAGGCGGGACCGGGATGGTTGAAGGGACGGTGTTCGAAGTTGTTCGACGGAGCCCGCGTGATTATTGGAGCTGTTTTCTGTAACTTCGACCCCGTAGCCGAAAGAAGTACTGTTCGTTGTTTAGGAGTCGACGAGGCAGTTCGATTGTCGCGTAAAGGCGACACTTTTACTCGCACGCACTTTCGTTATTGGTTGAATCCGTTACCGAGATAAACTGGGAGTGTAATATTAATTATTGGCGTAGATACGTTTATGTAAGAAAAATTGAAGAGTTTGAGACGCGTAAGATACAATTTGTATTTAACTGATGATATAGTGTGGAGTACGACTATGTGACTGTTCGTAAGAAAGTCGCCAACTCTTGAGCAATGTACAATAGAAGGAAGAGGATGGTACATCGGAAGAATTGTAAAGGGGGAGCGGCAATGGCAGAGCTGAATTTTGAATAAAATGATCAGTAAATCGTTTGATTAATAAGTTGGTCGCCCTGTCATACAGAAACGGGTGACAGAACTTTTTATTAAAGAATTCATCGAATGAATTGCATAGTGAGAAACTTGTTTATTACAAGACTGAGGATTTCATGCATTTATGACGTATGGTAATACAGAAAGTATATATAAAATGTATATAACGTAGGTTGAATATATTTCACATTTGTCATAATCATATCATCATAGTCATTTTACATAAGTGCACATACATACATTAATATAGAAAACGTACATACAGTATGTATAATGTATGTTGAACATATTCTACAATTAATATAATAATATTATTATTTGATTTTGCATAAGTGCACATAGATACAATAATATACAAAACATACATAGAATGTACACAATGTAGATTGAATATATTCCACAATTAATATAATAATATTATTATTTGCTTTTGCATAAGTGCACATACATACAATAATATACAAAACATACACGAAGTAAACATAACGTATGTTAAATATATTCCACGGTTATAATAACAATATTATTACTCCATTTTGCAGAAGTGCATCTTTTGGCCATGTTTATCACATGTTCATCATAAATACGTTCATTATAAAATCCGCAGTCTATGGATAATTATCGAGCAACGAATGAGTAGGTTAAAGGTTCCAAAGTTGCCCCGTTAAACGAAACGTACCCCAAGGGGTCAGGAATTAGGAATGGATGGTCCCGATATCGATTGACGTCGGTGTGTCAGTCGCAATTTCAGACCCCCTCGGATCCCAACAAACGGATTAATTCGCAGGCCAGGCTCGTTATAAGATTACCAATGCGTAAGTGCCTCGCTGGAGCACCCTCAGCCCTTGAAAGAGGGGCGCCGTTAACGTCGCGGCGATGGTCCCCCTACCCCCAACTCCAAAGACAACATCTCCACGGCTACGACCACCGATTTTCGCGTGTCTACGAAGAGAGATAGAGATAGAGAGTAAGAACCGTGTACAATTCGGATGTTACCTCGGTTGTCACCGCGGAGAAGCGCACGAAACGTCTCCACGACGACGGAATCGTCGTCGTCGACGTCGCCTGCGGATCGGTATTCCGGTAGACGGAAAAGGGACGATGGTTGAAAAACGAAAGAAAAAGCCCGAGACTGTGGAATAGCGAAAGAACACAAAGGAGAAAAAGGAAGCCAGAGAGAAGTGAGAAAAAAACGGAAGAGCCCAGGGGGTAGAAGCGGGAGAGAGAGGAAGATACCCCCCGAAGGAACACCGACGAATCACCGGTGTTTAAAATTCCCGTGAGGCTTCGCGGTTTCGCGCTTCTGTGAGAGGAGTGGGAAAAGAGAAGCGAACACGGGGGGAAGGGGTGTTTCGGCGGGGGTGGATCGAGATTGAAGGGGTTGCTGGAAAGGCGGCGGAGGACCAAGAGGAAACGAGGAGAAGGGGTTGAGCGTTCGGAGTCGACAGATTGCCGAGGGGACAAATAAGAGTGTATCCAGTCGCCAAACGCGACGAGGCGAATTTCGGGTAAATTGTTTCCCCCGAGCATCCCTCCCGCCACCTCTTTTCACCCTGCCTCTTCGGATTCTCTCGCCATCGCCCAGAGGATATTCACTGGTGTCGTGGAAGCGACGATTTAAATTTGGGGTACTTGCCCGCGAGGCGAAGCACCCTTCTGGACTCTGGGGTGGCCTTCACCTCCCTGCGAATGGGGATCATCGATTTTGAATCGTCATACTTGAGTCCTTGCCGCGCTCTTAGGCGAAACTACGAATTAATACTCGAGTTAGGATTTATTATGTGGGGAAATTAATTCTGTGCCTCTATATCCAATTGTTCACAATCGTTTGCCGTGGATACACGCAGCAAATAATAAATTCAATCCTTGCGTATCCTAACTGAAACTTTAAACAGAGCAACTGGTTTTAACGATGAAACGAATCGAAATTCATGGAATCAGTTTTTATACTAGTATTGGGTTGTCTGGAAAGTCCATGCCGATTTTTAGTAGGCGGTACAGGTCTGAATATATCGGAATGGTTGAAAACAAATAACATGTGGACATACCTGAAAAGGTGGACAAATTGTGGAACAAAATGGTACATATATAATTCAATAAATATATATCGAAATTCAAACGTGTCTTTGAATGTTCTTAAAAATTGGCACCAACTTTCTGGACAACCCAATACTTGAAAGCTTTATATTACTTTAACATCTTGTGCACGATCCTACAGCTTCAATAACAACTGTAACGGTCGTGGTGTACTTTCAATTAATTTTATACAGAAATCTTGCGGAATTTGATTTCATTGATTTTTATCACGGGCATGTAATTCGAGCAGTGAAGTTGGCGGTGAATTCTACATATTATAAATTTGTTTTATTATCAATCCTCATTTTTCGATGGGGTTTAACAGTGTGCGTGCTGTATGTGGATAACCTCGTAGTTTGCGCTTATGAAACATCGAAACAAACGTCAACTATTTTGAATCAACCGCGGCAACTTCTATTCGAGCGCGTGAATTTGTATTAAGTTCGATTTGAAATAGATGGGAGCGTAAGGTTTAAGAAAAGAGCGGAGAAAGCATGCGATAATGAGGACGACATATAAATGAAGGGATCGCTGGTACGGAGGAAGGGGTAAAGGGTTTAAGTGCACCGTTTGCCTGTGAGATAAAACGCTTTTCTGGACTATCGAGGGACCACCGCCTTTTGGGAATTCCAGGGATCTATTTAGAATCGTTACGCCTTGACCCAACCTATTGTGCCGCCTGAGATTCGTGTGGGTTGACCTTATTTCTCGTCGATCACCAGAAGTGCGCTTATTATATGAAATTAGGACATACAGTAAGCTTAACGCTGTTTCAGTATTACGCGGTAGTATTTGGTATTTTTTTGTCAGTTTGTACAATATGATTTAAATTTTGATGGAAGTTGAATGGCAAGACGAATTGTCATTGATGCGAGATCTTCCTACCGACAACTATCGACTTCCTAGACAAACGACTTTAGATGACTTTGTCACAAAAAAAGATATCAAATGAGGAAGAACCTCCTTCGTCATAAACATAATATCTTTACTCGAACTTTTTTTGATTTTCGTGGAATGGTTTCACGAATAAAAATAGATATTAGCAATAAATAAGTCTATAATTGATACAATAAAAAACAATTGAACAATTAATGTTACAAAATAAAACAAAAAAAGAACTGCTACTTGAACATTTTTTCTAAATTTTTTCAAAATTGAATATGGCACTTGAAATATTTAATATTATTAATGTTGTTGATATTGTTAATATTATTAAATGTTGTTAAATACACATGCAATATAAAATTTAGCAAGAAAAGTTGTATAGTAATAATTTACGGTGTATATTAATTATTCATTAAAGGCAGTAAGTGTCCACATACTTATGAACAAGGGTGTTTTATACTGGAGAATTGATTTGGAAACATGAAGCCTATCATTTAAATTGGACAAATTTCTATAACAGCGGATACGAATACTTTTGGGACCGACTGTAACTAAATTCTTCCACTTCCGGTTCAGAAGATGGCCAATTTAAAGAGAAAACGCGAAGATTCTATAACAAGATTATATTCAGGAACGTATATTTGATTCAAATCGAAAGTAAATAGAAGAAACGTGAAGTATTTAAATTTGTTTATTAGAGAAGCGTAAACATTTTCACAGTGGACTAGATTGAAAAACTTAATTGCACACTTTGCGCAATTAAAATGAATTTTATTTAAACGAAATTGAAGTGAATTCATCGCGACGAAATAAATTTCTATGCTTAATGTTCGCGCACACGCGGAGATGAGAATCATAAAAATAATGGAAGGAATTAAGAGAACTTAATCCTCCTTTCTGGGTACATCGAAGCACAACCGGAAGCAAGTCTGGCTTACGGCGGTGTGAGGAGCGCTACGAGTGCTTTCGCGCATTACCCCTCGCAACGGGCCAATTAGCATCGTTTGATGGTGTTACGTGAACGGTCATCTAACGTCTACGTGTAGTGGAACCTGTTACCAAGGATAATCCGTGCACCGCACGAGGTCTCCCTGAATAATATACGTCGACGGCCCACTGGGTACAATCAACTTTTTCAAAATTGTTTATTCTTTGTTCCTAGCGTGCTGCTATACTTGCGGATTTCAGGATTTAGTTCCGAATTTAGATCAAGAGCTGTAGATATTTATTATTCGACCCTGGGAGAAGCCATCTTGGACGCGTGAAAATAATAGCTGTAATCAATAATTTTTTTTTAAATAACAATTTACTCAATTGAAGATCTGTTTGCTGAGTTTTATTATACATATATCGACTAATAAAGGAACAATTTTTCTATTATCTATGAGAAAAGTTAATACAAATAAACGACAAAAACGTTGTTTATTAGTTTAACAAGTCTACAATTACATGTGATAATATTGATATTCCACAATTATTTGTTACATAAAATAATTCTTAAAAGAAATGTTTTTTCTTTCACCGGGTACAATAATTTACCCTTGAAGAAAGCATTTGGCAGTATTTAGGTGAAATAGGTTAACGCGGATTGCGCTATCTCGGATCGATTTGTTTAATTCTTTATACGGTCGGATAGGGTTGGCCAGGCTAACGGGAAAATTAAGCACGCGTAGTGCGTATCTATGCAGGCGTACGTGGATCCCTCGTCCATTGAAAGCTACATCGCTCACCGTATGTCCCCGTTCGCGGCTTAACAAAACGCGCTCGTTGCGCTCGAGGCAGCGAGGGATCCCCCGAAATCCTTTAAATTCTGAATCGAACCCCATCGCCATTTATCTGCGCGCGGAATTCGGCTTGTCGAAGGAAATTTGTTGTTCGCCGTCGTTCGTTCTATATATTCTGCCCAGTGAAAAGGTTTTCTTTGCACTTTTACCGAGTGACAGTCGTTTAATCGTTTGGAATAATTAACGGCTAACTTTAGTCGCCAACATTCGTCATGGGGATCGGTTTGTTGCATAAAATGTTCCACTCGCAAATTAGTGTACGTAAGTGTATCTAATTTGTTATTTAATCGAATTGACTCTCTATTCATGGCCCTAATGGTTTAACCATTCAGAATAGTTAAGAATTAATGCAAATTTTAATATGGCCAGCATGCTTGACTATACTGATAATATATGTAAAAGTATACAATATATATATATTATATATATATATAATAATTATATTATATATATATAATAATTATATTATAATACACAAGATATAACTATACTATATACAAATAATAATACACTTATACGTATAAAATATACATGTACATATTTTATTTAGTATATTTATATTATTTATATTATATTTAGTATATAATATTATATAATAAAGTTGTATGTATAATATGTATATGAATATTCTATACGTATAACAGTATTATTATTTGTATATAGTATAGGTATATCTCGTGTATTATAATATAATTATTTATATATAATATAAATATATTAATATGTATTATAATATAATTATTTACATGTAATATATATATATTACTATATATATTTGTACATATATTATTAGTATAATCAAGCATGTTGCCCATTAAAATTTGCAGTAATTCCTAATTACTCTGAATAATTAAACGATCGAGCCATGGAACTCAATTTGATTAAATAACAAATGAAATTAATAATAATTAATCTTCTCATAACGTCAAACCTAAAAGAGATCCTTGCTTATACTATTTTTACTTATGCATAGTATTAATTTATGTATGTTTCTAATTACAGATATTTCGTCACATCCACCTCGAAATGGTCACCCGTACCGGTCACCCCTCTGCGCCCCCAAAACACGCGTCCACGAGGCTCGTCCGACTTCCTCTCCCCCAACCCCTTTGACTTAATTCCCCATCGAGAACGCTGTCTTCCGTCCGCAAAGATAAACTCGCGAAGGTATGCACGTTTCAATTCCGGCGTGCATTAAAGATCGATATTCCGGTTCGTGAACGGGAGCAGATTCTTCCCCGGCAGTGTAAACATACCCTCGATACGTCTGTACACCGTAGCGACACGAAGACATCCACCACCAAGGGGTTTTGGAGGGGTTGGAAGCCGAACCGCGGGAGGAAGAGAAAGACATTCTCTTTTGCCTATATCTGTTTTCCACGTTTTTTTCATTTCTCCCTCTCACCCCACCACCCACCCCCGTCTCGAAAGGGTGGCAGGGGCACGGTTGTAGTCCTCTCTCGGCCCTCTCCCCCAACGTTTCTCTCCCCCCCATTTTCAGTGCCGCCCTCTTCCTCTCCGTCTCGTTCTTTTTTCCCCACCCCCCTCGTGGTTGCACGTCGTCCTTGTCCCAACGATCGCCGCGTCCCCTTCTTTCCCATCGTTGCCTCGAAATGTGGCATTCAACAGGGCTTCCACGGTGCTTGCGGTGGCGCGGAATCCGCGCCGGTTTGCCGCGACGCGCGGGGGGGGTGCATCGGGGAAATGATGCGCAGATTGGCCGGATCATCTCAAAAACCACCACCCTCTGGCTCCTAGCCCTCCTCCTGCTCTACCCCCGATGTGCTCGGTCCCCTCTGATTCTCCGGCTCGTTTTGTCCCGTCTCTGTCGTTCCATTCGCACTCTCGGTGCACGTCGACGGTCGCTAGGGATGGAATACAACCCCCACTTTCGCCACCGCCACCGAACAACCACCCCTGCCACCGCTACGGCTGCCACGGTGCACGACGACGAGTGACTGAGTCCTCCGATTATTATCTCATTTGCTGGCACGAGCAGCACGCAACCGCTGCCGTCGCCTACCCAGTATCCGTAGATCGCCGCCTCTGGATCACCGTCGAGACACCGCGGAAACCTGGGAACAACCTGTCGCCGCGTGTCCAGGTGAGTCCCAAAACGATTTCTTCGCGCGCTTATCGTTTACTTTTATTTTCATTTTTATTTTATTTTTTCTTGAGGAAAGGAAGTTTGGTATTTTTTCTTTGTGAGTACAGTAAGGGGACGAAATTTCCGTGGGAATGGTATTTTTGAATTTTTGGGGTTGAAGGATTTTGATGACGTGGATTATCGAGAAGGAAAGAGTTTTAATTTTGTTGTAAATGAGAGAAAGGATTTCTGGGGTCTGTTCTTTAATTCTTTGGGGTTAAGTGGGTTAGAAACTGTCCCATCATCGACTTGGCTTTCCATTTTAAATTTTGACTCGTACATTACCAGTACACAAATAGTTTCATAATAAAGAAACTTGTCTAATGTTTTATATCAATTTTTAACCGATTTAGTAATGTAATTGTAACGCGACTGTTTTACTTTGTTTTCAAGTCGGGTGCCTCGAAGACTATGGAATATATCAAATTACTTGATTTTATTTGTACCACGTGATTTTAAAAAACAAAATCAAAAAGACCATTTTGAAGAAAAATTCTTTATAACAGTTATAGGAGTGTAGCAAAGTTTGTGTGCGGACGATCTCCCAAGTTATTACAGAATGCATAAAAATTGTGATATTAGCAACTAGTGTCTTCACAATTAGGTTCGATAATTTCAAACATTAATCAATTTTCTATTAGTAAGCAACGCGTGTTATTATAGAAACGTTGTCCACTGTGGTGACTAGGCTTAGAATGTGTGACAAATGTTGCAACGAAAGGAATATTAAGTGTGCGGAGGTTTGAAGTGGACTGCGCGTTGGTAGAAAACGTAAAACGAAATTTCGGACTGGTTCTTCACAAAACTACGTTTACCAAGTTGGATGGCGTGATTTTCTTATAAACCAGTGAATAATTTGACTCGAAATTATAAATAAAATTATACAAAATATCATTAATATTTCGACGTTATAAAGGCACAGAATTAATTTCTACGCCTAATAATTGTCAAGTAGGTAATCTGTTAGAAGACTAATAATAAGTAAAATTTATTAGCCATTCCATTTCGTATAGCTAGATTGTAATGACCATCAGGTTGAAACTTGGGTCATGTATATGAATTTACTATAATGGAGATCAGGTTAAGGATGTAGAAGTCTGATAATTAAACGTAACAAATGACGAGTAAATATATTTTTACTTAAATCACAGTCATAAACGAATCAATGCCGAGGCACAGAATTAATTTCTACACTTAATAAACAAAAAATCATTACTTTTTCTTGTTTCGCCAAAGCCCATTTGCGCATGACTGATCAAACGATATGAAAACTTGATGGTATTTTGGCGAAAGGTATTAATTTAATATCGTTTCATACCTGTTTGCGTATGAAAACACGTAAACGAACGAACTGATCCGCACATATAGTAATTACGAGAGGCACATCAAAGTTCAGTTGCCAAAGTAAATAGAAAGAATGAAGTTCGACAGAGAGGATCAATTCAAAATTAGCACGCGACGCGGGTGTGCAGCGAGTATCGCGTGTCCAGTAATAATTCATCACGCAATCCTAGATTGGTCCTGCACGGTCCTTTGAATCGCGTGTTTTCCGCCACGCGACAATACTGATTACCAGTTCATCGTATTTCGGTTCGGACAAATAAATCCGATGAAACGTCAGTGGAAGCGAATCGACGTAAAAATGTATTTTTCTCTGTTACGAAAAATGGAATAGGCTACTTTATAAAATTAAAACATTCACTCGAGCTTAAAGTATTTCGAATCAAAACGAGTCAATTGCTTGCTCGATATAAATTAAATATCTAGTACTAAGTAAAGGTAATAACTTTTATTCCAGTGAAAAGGGAATCGAATTCTGATTTGAAGAGTATTAAATTACACGTGAGTTACACTTTCTTGTTTCGTAAATTTTTACATGCACGTCAGTTTTTATTAATTTTTTGCCTTAATATAAAAGTACTTTTTTTAATTATTAACACCGCTTATTATTCACATTTTAGTGAAACGTTGTAAAATAAAATACTTTTCATACGTGTATGTTTTTACAAAAAAAGAAGATTAACATTTACGTAGTACTGGATATTTAAAATATTTCATTTCAACAATATTTTGTATAATTTTCATGTTGAATTAACGTGTGGTCTCTTGGTTAGTTGTAACTTCGACGAATCTTCACACAGTTATTAGCGAATTGAATTACTCTCTCTTTATTGCTTGCGTGAATAATTTAAAAATGATTTCAATTATTATCATCCTTACGTTTTACTTTTCCCTCGTCGGTATTCTATTTAATATAGTCTTCCCAAAAAAACACGTATATTAAAAACATGGATACGGACATAAACATAAAACGAATAATTTATAACGTTTTGTACATGTAGATATTAGTAACATTCGATATTTATAAATTATTCGACGTTGCAAACAGGGATTATAACAGCACTAGAATCGTCGATTGGGTTTATTATGATCAATAATAGAGTATCGCTATTAAAACGAGTCAGCTAGTGTAGCCACATTATTAATTATGAGATTATTTTTCAGTATCAAACTTTATTGTGACTTCCGTTAAAGTATAAGGCCAGAAAACAATCCTAACTTTGTACACTTGAAGTTTGAAGGATAATCGAAAATTCCATTTACAAAATACAGCTAACGTTAGGTTCTTCCACTCGATCTTTTAAATTAATCGGCTTTCGTTGGTGTGGGTGGATCTTTTGTGTCCAGGGGACGCAGTGTAATTTGTGCACTCGCGAAGGCATTAAAATCACTCGCCTCGTTCTCAACCTATAACGCAGCAGCGCATTACCTTAAATACTAACGAAAGCTTCTTATCGTCGCGTCGTTTTTTGTCGCACACACGACTAGCCCCCTCTTCCCCGTGTTTTGTATTTTTCGTCGGTGGAGCTCTTTCACTGGCACGGAAGAGGATCGTTCGAATTACGCGGAGAGTTCAACCGTAAAAAAGAACTAGGTTTCGCTGCGACTGACATTCTTTTTTTCTTTCTATGTAAAGCGAGATCGTTTTGCGTCGGGAGAAGGCTGTCCGCAATAAAAATGTTTATGTGGACGGTAAAGGGATCGCCGTTACTCGAAGGGAAAACGAGGACGTATGCCGCGGCGACGTAAAGACGAAAGGGTCGAGTGTTCGTTCGGATAGGGAATTAATTTGCTTTTCGAAAAGCACATGCAGGAATGTGTAACTCTTGATGGTTTCACGAGCATTCGAACTTTCACAGAAAATTTAACATTGTGAACATACGTAAATTTAACAAGTTTATCGTCACGTCTCTCATACAAGGGTGCATACATATATTGCACCCCATTCCACTGAATAATTGCACTCTCAACTTCCATCGTAACTTGTATTCCAATGAATAGCTAAAAAAATTAATTCTGAAAATTTAGTGTCAAAGAAAACGAATTTTAATGAAATACTCGAACTTGAATTTACAAAAATAAATACCACAATAAATGTTCGATTATGTAGGTTTCAGGAATCTGTAAACAGAATTTAACCTCAAACGGAATTTTCAAGAATATTAGTCTGGCAATCGACATGTTAATTTAAGAAATTCTTGTACCATTTGCTAAGCTTCACGAGGTTAAAATAAATTTTCGACTGTATAATGAAAACAAATAGCAAGACACACGTTGAAAACCATTTCCACTTAAACAGAAGCTCCTGGCACGCTTGCGATTCCAAAGAGTAAGTGTCAACGATTAATTTATTAAGTTCTCGAGTATGGTTCTGGACATTTTCTCGAAACAGTTTGATAAGGAACCAAGATCCACAAGGACAGGAGGCTAAGGGGCGCGAGAAGAAGCCAAGAGAAAAGACAAACTGGAGGAAGAAGTGTAGGAAGAAGTGCAGGAAGAAGTGCAGGAAGAAGTCCAACAATGAGGAAAGGGTTGCAGAGGACAGGGAGCGTAACGGTAAACGATCGAGATATTCGCAGAGGAAAGGGCAAAAGACAAAGATAAATGAGAACTTAAGATGCGCAAAGAAGGGAGCAAAGGGAAATGTTTCCATAAAAAGGGTTGAGGATGGGGTTGGCTGGGATGAAGTAGGAGGTGAAAGACAAACGTACGCCGTGAAACGATGGGAACGTGATGAGAGAGAGGGAGGTAGGCAGAGCGAGGGGGACAGGGAAGAGCAGCAATGCAAATATCCGCGGCGACAGAGATTGAAACAATCCGCCAATTAGAATCGTCGACGTGAACGGGATTATGCAGATTCGCGGTGGGTGCGCGGACGGACCAGGAACGGACTGGCAGCTGCCGCACCGCTCGCTTAATTCAATCCGCAGAGTTGTCTTATGAATCGTAAACCGGGCTTCCCCCGTCGCGTGAAACTGAAACTACGTTTCTCCGAGACGACGTCGACGGGAAGAACGAAAGACGGAACCAGGTTAGAAAAATCAATTGGTTTCGACGTTTTTAAGAAGAACCTTTTCATTCTACCGATGGCTAGACATTTATCGCATCCTATCAGCGACCATACTCGTTACAATTTCGCAACCTTGGTCGAATATAGCGTAGCTTGTAGCAGTGCCATTAATAGCTGTCATATTAACCCTTTATTTCAGTTATTATTCCTTTTTATGTGAATTTATATTCGACAAAATTCGTTGTAATATTATTAGTAAAGAATTATATGTTTATGGATTCATCCTTTTATATTATGTTGTTGAGCTTCGAATTCAAATTATTCTTTATTAGGTTCTAGAAATTAGTTTATTTGTAATACTATTTTCCTTAATTTGATTAATTGAAGGGTTCAGTTTAAAGAGATTTTTTTTATATCAAGTTAATTTTTGTTTGTTTGTATTTTATTATTTCCATTATATTTGATATTTTTAGTAAGAAGCATCGATTGAATTAAATCGTACACCATTTGATTTAGTTGAAAGAGTATCTGAGTTAGTTTCCGGATTTAATACAGAATATTATAGCTGAGAATTTGCATTCATTTTTATGGCTGAGTATTTGAGAATTATTTTTATGAGAAATTTAATTACTTTAATATTTTCTGGATTTTCTTTTACTTTAAAATTTATTTAAATTTATATATACTGGTACTCATTGTTACCACTAAGGGAGGAGCGCGAATTTTGTATTTTTACGTTTCTACCCTGACACTTTTTTTTTTAACAAAAAAAAAGTGAAAAATCCCCCAGGGAGTTCTGTCCTATAAAGGGTTAAAGAAAACATAGTTTATTGCTTTAGTTTATTTTTAACTGAGGGCGATATAATCTGTAAGATTAAATTTTTGAAACAAATGTTTTCCACTAATGTTGCTTTGGTATCGCTGATAATCAGTTAAATCCAATTCAATGAGTTATCTAATGGATCATAAATCGAGCTTCCTCTATCGTGCGAAACTGAAACTGCGGGCTCTCTGAGACGACGAACGTCGGCGACATCGACGATGTCTTCGAGCGACGGTGCCACCATCCGTCTCAAATGGAACGATAATGCAACCCGTAAAAATCCGACTCCAGAACGTGGTGCGACTCACAGCTTTATTATTGCCTTTCAACAGGATTCCCTGAGAAAAATGTCCTCCTCCGTGGATTTGCACATTTTTATGAAACCTTTGTACGAAGCAGTTCTTTCAAAAATATCCAAAGTGTATCTTTTACATATTTTGTTTAAGAATACCACTTCCAGAAGTTTTATCGAGCATTCCAATCACTTTGGATGTAAAACCATCTTCAGAGATTGAGGGGTGTGCGTCAATAAGGAAGCGGGTCCATTTTTTCAAATTTTTGCGAAATTAAGAGAAACGTTTTAAGATTCAGATTTTTGAAATTTTATTTCTTTTTCTTTTTCGTATCATAGGTACCTAATTATGAAATTATGTCGTTCCGGATTCCATCCTTCCTTTTCAGAATTGGGGGGGGAAGGATTAATGTTTGGAGCTGTCTCCTTACTGCACCACGAATAAAAGGAATTTTTTAATACCGTGATTACGTTCTAACCTCGAAACCGCACAAAAAAATGGGACTGCCTTCTTATTGGAGCACGCTCTACAATCGTATTATTATTATATTAATTCATAGCATTTGTTTAACATCGCCATATACTCATAACTCTAGTTTCAATAGAAACATTTTTTCGTTATTTTGTTACGTTAATCATTCGCATCAGTAATTTCGTCACTTGTTAAAAATCCACGACATTTTCAAGGCAACAAGTTATAGAAACCTACACACACAGTAATCCATGACATTTCCTAGGCAACAAGTCATAGAAATCTACACACAATAATTCTGAAAGCTAGTCGTGGTAGCTCGTCTGACCATTACTCGGTATTTCTACTTTCGATGGTGTATTTATCATCCTGCAAGGATAACCAAGAATAAATAACAGTCATTGGTATAAAAAATTAATCGGAATTAACAAATTCAACAGAAAATCGGAAACTTTGCTTTATCTGTTTCAGAATGAACCGTCTTTTGTTGAACAAGTATGATGTACAGTATTCAGTGCGATTGGTGGTACGCGCAAAGTTACTCCCTCCCTGTACCATGGAGATTAGGCCTCATCCTGTTCGTCATGGCTACAGTCCTGAAAGGGATACGAAATATCCATTCCTGTTATCAAAACCATTATGTTTCTCAGTTACTTGTACACTCACAATCAGTTCCGATGGTACCATACCGCAGCAGATGCACGGATTTCCGATTGACGGAATACGTATCATGAATCGCACTCTACCAATCGGAAATCGGAACACGTCTAGCGCGTACTATACGTGCGCGATAGTGTAGGCGAAATCGTTTGATACGAATATACTAGCACTGCGCGATTACGTCTGCGTTGTTTAATGTCATGGCTCGCCAACATTGTTTCGTCCGGTATCGGATATATTCGGAGTTCTTGGACGACTTTATCTATCCTTTTCCTCTGAGAAATGCGATCGCATTGTTCTGCTTTTATTTCCCGCGTTACGGCTGTCAATGAATCCTAGCTCGATACGACGACGAAGATGGATCCCATACCTCTGTCGTTAGCTATATAAAATTTCCCATTTTGATACGCTGTATCAACGTCACATAATACGTTTCCATTCTGAAATTCACGCTGCTCCAGCATGCGGGCTGATTCCTTTCAGTCTATTTTTACCTTTCGCTTCGCTAAATTCTATGCTTTTTCCTCGTACACTGCAACGCACTATTTCAACATGTAACCGATTATATTCGTTCGTTTCCTACCTTTCCTTTTGTCCCAGGAGCGAGGTTTGTTTACCAGTCTCGTTCTGTCAGAGATGGGTAGTACTCTTATCTGGATGAAAATGTCGAATAGCGAATAAAAGGTAAATAACCGATCGCTATGTACATCATATTTGTTCAAGAAAAATTCTTTCTGGAACAGATAAAGCGAAGTTTTTGATTTTCTTTCGAATTTGCTAATTCCGATTAATTTTTGATGTATCAAAGAGTGTCATTTATTCTTGATTATCCTTGCGGGGTAGTAAATACACCATCGCAAGTAGAAATGTCGAGTAATGGTCAGACGACCTACAAGCACCCCGATCAGCTTTCAAAATTATTTCTCTCGTAAACGAACACACTCACCAAAAATTTTATTCTTCATTTTTTGTTAATTTTTCTAGGAAAAATCACCTTGTAGGAGCTAATGCAATCTAGAATCTTCCTAACTGCAAACATTGTATCTTATCCAGAGGCTAATGAAGATTTCTAATGAATTCCTTCTTGAAACGACGTGGAAATCGTAATGTTCCTAATAACACTCCTTCTCATAAACATAACTCTATATTTTAATATCTAAATATTTCATTTGTAAGTGATCATGATTGTACTATTCTCCCTTTCTTTTGGAACTTCTTCAGACAAAGAAGAAGACGTCAAATATTCAAATCGAAACAAATCAAATTAAATCTAAATTATTTTATTTTATTTATGACATTAGGGAAAGCTTGACCTGAAGACGTTGAATATTTGAATTTCATTTGATCTCTGTTTATTATCTTGAATATCATAAACTGTCCCCTTCTATCAAGGGAAAGGAGGTTCGATGAGCGATGCTGACAATGTAAAAGAGAAAAAAAAATATATAATTCAGCGTGCAGTGGGGGCTCGAAGCTCGACTATAAAAAGGAGGATCGAGAGGAGCGGAAAGTGTTTATTACAATTTTTAAAAAGACACTTAAATGGAATATAGCAGGGGCGGGCGGCGAAAATGTGTTACCGTTGACTTTTAGGAGGGACGAAGCTCGGGCTTGGGAATAAATTGTTTCGTCGCGGAGGAATCCGGAGTAAATGGTCGCGGACTTTTTCGCGATGGCTTCTTTATCGTCGCGGGTAATAGAATAAAGGAACCGACGCGATGGAAATTCTCACTTTTTGCATAATTGACGTATTCTCGGCCGCGCGACGCTGAATTATTTTACTTCGGGGTAATGCGATTTAAATACGAGGGAACCCTGGAGAAGGTGGTGTAACGTTTCCACAAACCATGGGAGGGGAGGAGGTGGGGTGGATGTAAATTCTTCTGCGGTTACTTCGCCTCTTTCTTACCTCTGTGAATTTTTACAACGACGGAAAAAGGAGAAAGAGAGGGAAGGATGATGAATTTTGTCTTGATCGAGCAGCTGTTCTATTTATTAATGTCTCGGTCCTCCAAATTGGAACCTCCTTCAGAGGTACAGAAGCTAAGACTATTACCGTGAATAATGAATGTTGAATTGTAACCAATAATATGGATATACAGATAGATTGGTATGATGAATTTTAATAGCAGAAATTATATTATTTAGGATCTCGAAAATGAAAAGAAAAATATTTGAAAATATTAAATCAGAAGAAACATTATATAATGGTTCCATTACCATTACGATACCGCCTATTTTGTTATTCAACTGACATACAAATTTCGTATAAATTAAAATCTAAAAGATCGAGATGCAGTTGAAAAATGTAAAAGTTGCAAATAATGTATTCGGAGTAATAGTGTCGATAATATGTAAAAGACAGTCTATTAATTTTCTTTTGCTTCCCTACTAATTATATGTACTAATGTAATATCGAAAGACTTGTATCGCCAACATTTATCACGTGATATTATTATACTTCAAACTATTCGCTAGTCCCATCTCATTGTCTTCTTCGTTACATCCGCAGCCTCTACCAATTAGAACGGCAGAGAATCGAATAGAATGGCCGCAACAATCTGGCGATTAATGTTCCAGAAATTTAAGGTCTCCCGGTTGGGTCGGTGACTCGAGCTCGGGGGTGAAACAGTGCCAGCGCTGAATTTCATGAGGCGGCGGGGCTTTAAAAGTTCCTGTTTGGGAAGAAGTCCACGGTGTAAGCAATGGAAACGCGTCGCTATTGTCTTCCGACGGAGCCATCGCTGGGGGAGAAAAAATCGTTTCTCGTCCCTGGGAATTCTGCAGAAAGGGTTCCGTGTAGCCGTGAGCATTTCGCGAGCCTTTTGTATCCCTTTCTCGTTACGGAGACGATAAAAAAATCTGTCAAGTATTAAACACCGTCATGAATATTTAACCGTACGTAAAAAATATTCTGTCACTCTATCACGAAGGATTTTCTAATATTTTGGTAACGAGATACGCCTCTCAGTACTGCGAGAATAGAAAAATACGTCTACACGTCATCTATACATTTATAACGAAACATTAAGTTTATTATTCAATTTAGACAATTTTCTTTAATGGACCATTGATAATATAAAGAATAATTAATAGACCTTCATCTTTTACCAAGAGATCGGATGGAAAGCAAAAAAATCATTCGCAAGTCTACCATCATCGCTGTTACGTATATTCAAAATGATAATTGAGGTTGGCCACGAATCTACATATCACGAAAACTGGCCCTCGGGGGCTGTAGCATGCGCGTACGATGCTACAGTACGGATTTAGCGATCCCGAGGTACCCTAGCTATAAAGGGGCCCAGTGGGCCCCAACAAATATGCAAACGAATGTAAGAGATACTGTAAACGGTATCAAAACAACCACAGTACAAAGAAGTGTAAAAGAAAGAAAAGAAACGTAAATAACATGTAAATCATATGTAACGGAGTATGGAAAAGTATATACAGTCGTCAATAACTGAAAATCCTTCTAAAATAGACGCAAACGAATAATAAACACGCGAGCTGTATTTTCAACGTTCGATGATCGCAACATGATAGAAACGGTTGGAATTACGGACAGGACGCGACGCGAGCCCCGACGACTGGCTCGTATTTATCACGAAGAGTAAAACTGACAGCAGTCCATTTCCTGTTCGTCCTGCCTGTCTGGCTGAACATAATATCTCCTGACGAAACAACGTGGACGCCGTTTGTTTCGGAAACAATGGACCGAAACAATACCCAATCCCTCCCCGGCGCTCGGCCACGGATACAGACCACCATTCTGATTTCCACGCCCTGTTACTCTCTTCAGTCTTTCCAGCGCGGGGAAATCTTTCCAGGACTCTGGCGACTTCCAAGCTCAGTCAGGAAAAAGTTTCGCGTCGCGACGTCCTTGTCACGCGTATTAATACTCCTGTTTACTCGAACACCTGAGACGACTCGCGAACTGGCCTAGCTTACTCCAAGGGTGTACTTCTGTCGAAACGTTTGGAAAAATAAGAATGTTGTAACGAAGAGTTTTTGTTACTTTATTCTAGTTTCTCAGGGAGGGTTGGATTGGAGATTTTTGAATCTTAAAATTAGGGGATGATTAGATGTATCGGTATTGGTATGTATTGGTTAAAAAAGAAAAGGGTGTACTTCTGTCGAAACGTTTGGAAAAATAAGAATGTTGTAATGAAGAATTTTTATTACTTTATTTATTTTACTTTCTCAGAGAGGATTGGATTGAAGATTTTTAAATCCTAGAATTGGAGGATAATTAGGGGATCTATGTATTGGATAAAAAAGAGAAGAGTGTACTTCTGTCGAAACGTTTGGGAAAATAAGAATGTTGCAGCGAGAAATTTTTAATACTTTATTTTAGTTTCTCAAAGAGGGTTGGAAACTCGAGTTTCAGTTAGCGTACATCCCTTATACAACGACAGTTTTCGATAACTGGTTCTTTTTTCCTTTAAACACCCTGACCGTATCGTCAACCATTTGTAAGTTATTTCACACGTTTCAAATAGACCCAGTCTCTCCTACTCTACACGTCTGAGAAACCCCCGTCCGAAGATTTCGAAACTAGCCACGAACGTTGCCTGCAAACCGAGGGCGTCTTTTCCCCGAGCCGCGTTTCTTAGCGTCGCGAAGATGCCGCCACCGAATCCGACGCGATTCGAAGAAATTATAACTGCATTAATCACCGACAACTGTCGGATCTCGGGAACATTCCCTCTAATTACTATTTGTTCTCGCTGCGATTGTTCATACAACCGCGGCACGAAGTTTAATTGAAATACCTAAGACCGTGGATTCTCATTAACGATTTCTCGGGGATTCCTCGAGGATTCCACGCGAGACATCCGAGCGAAACCGAACGTGCACTTGACAGAAATTAGTAATCCTTAATGGATGACGCGATGCAAGCCTGGTATTACCCAACCTCCTTCCCGACCAGTCGTAGGCGTCGTCTGCTTCGTCTTAGACTTAACACCGGAGGATATTCAATTAATTTCACCAAACAATAGTAGCTCGCTTCCACTCCGCCGATTTGTACATACCCTTCGTGTTTTGTGCTCTTGATTATTACGGGGAATCGCGGCGTATTCCTCTACCGCTCGCGTATGCGTTCGCGAAGCTATCGGGTCCGTGAAGGTTAAGGATTTACTAGAAAGGACTTTAGAATTTTATTTTTTTTAGATATACTATTTTAATCGAAGCCGTTAAATTACTTTTGATTGTATAAATAGTTGATTATCTGTATATTCGACTAATATAACAGAGGAGGTAAAGGGTTGGAGTATTTTTACACGCCAGGGTTTTTTATACTCTTGTTTAAGTATTTAAATTACTTTTCAACGTTTATTTTTTGAGACATCCTATTTTAATTGAAACTGTCAAATGATTTTTGAACGTGTAAATAGTAGATTATCTGTACACTCGATTAATATAACAAAGGAGGTAAAAGGTTCAACAAATGGTGCTTTGCAGTATTTCTTTTTTATACTCTAGTTTAAGTTTTCAAATTACTTTTCAACGTGTATGAAAAAATAGTGAATTATCTCTTTACTCGACTAATATAGTCGTGGCTTTGAATGTTTCAAATATGGATTTTAAAGTAAATGAACACTTGTCTGTTATAATCCTACATAATCTATAATTTTTAACATATCTGAAGAAGGTCATCGTACCAATAGACTACAAAAATACTTATTCTTAATAAAATCTTTCTAATATCAATGAATGATGTACAATCTCAGAAGACCCACACAGTTTATTTTAAAATATAACCAAAGTGCTTACCAGTTGAAGTCAGATATAAATACTAAAAAAATTCAACTGACAACATTTTGCTAACTTAAAACTTTATCCTTTATTTTAACCGTGTAATGCGCAATTCTTCAAATCGGAGCAAACACGAATCAAGCTCTATCGCAAAAATTCAACTATCAGATTTGGCGCAAAAATAATCATCTTCAATGATACCGTGACATTTTTCTAACGTAGATTATGCTGTTGCGTAATAAAATATTAAACCAAAATGCGGTCGATACGCTTGTACATCAATGTAGGTTTTTAAACATAACCAAGCAAAAT
>NW_026534729.1:0-22097 GCF_026225885.1 Hylaeus anthracinus
ACCCTCGCCCTGCCACCGCCACCGTCGTCTCCATCAACCCCCGACCCCAACCCCGACAACCCCCCCCCCGTTCCGCCTCGAACTACCCCGCCCGTCACCGCTGTCACCAGGCTGGCAGTCGCATCGTATCGCAAACAAAAGACGAGCGAGCGCGCGCCGCTCATCGCTCGCGCTCGATGCGACAGCGAGTGACGTCCCTCCTCCTCCTCCTCCTCCTCTCCTTTCCTCCTCCCCAACTCTATAAACCTAGCGTACTCCCCTCACGCCGCTCTTCCCCTTAACGCTGCTTTCCTCGGACCGTAGCTGTTGTCCCCCTACTCTTGCTCGCTCTTACCCCCATTCTCGCGCGGATCTTCGTCTCCAGGACCGGCTTAAAGCGTGGATTTCGGGGGCCAGGCTTCCTCGTTAGAGGGCCCTCTGAGATTTAACGTATCGTGGTCGAGAGACGGGTACGAATATAAAAGAGAAATGAATATCATCCGCGCTTGGACAAATTGATCCTCCTTGAGGAATTTGATTTGTAGCCAACTCTAGTTCGATAAGATTAATTTCTAAAAGAAAAACGGACAGGATCCGAATAGAAAAAGGTCGAGTCGAAAGGATTAAGTCTTCGGGAGCATTAAAACTCGAAAGTTACCCTTTTAAGAACCACCCTAATGCTTCGTGTACTGTTTAACAAAAGCTTAAGGTAATTCTGTAAATTTGTTGGATTTCTAAAAATCCTTGGGTAGGATGTTTTTCGGTATTCCAAAGATTCTAAAAATACGATGTTAGAAAAATCGGTTATACCCGAACACTCGCTTAATTGTCAGCTACAATGTGCCCAAAACGCAACGGCGTCATCGTTGATTCTCATCTTATTTGTGCCCGCGGAATCGCCCCCTAAAAGATCACCCACTTGTAGTTAAACGCCCCACATACACGTGCACCGGCGATACCTGTGGCCCAGGAGTCCACAAAATCTTAATCCGTCGCTGTCCGTCTCCCTCTCTTCCCTCTGTCGTCCTCGCTCGTTTCCACTTTTCCTCTCTCTCGTCGTCGCTCTACCCTTTGCAACCTTCTCCATCTCCGACAGAGAGCCCTCCCGTCGCTCATCCACCCTGCTTCTGTTGTCACCCCCTCCTCCGAGCCTAAAACCACCCCTCTGCTCACCTCAAACCCATCTCTTCTCTGACTCTCGCTGCTCCACGATTTCTGCCTCTTCGCTCCCACCGTCGACCCACTGTGTGCTCTCTTCATCTTCCGTCGTGTTCCTCTTCGCGATATTTCTCTCGGTTCCTCTTTCTAGTTCGTGCCCCCTCAGCCTCTAACCCCCCAAACCCTCTTTCACTCTCTTTCTCTCTCTCGTCGTGCTCTTTTCCTCCGATCTCCCTTGCAGTCGTCCCCTTCTCTCCTTTCGAAAACCTAAACCGCCACCGCGTGGTGGTACACCGACACAGATACGGAGTCAGCCGTACCGGCAGAGCTATCTGTTGTTATCACCAGTTATTTGCATCCCTCCGCAGTCGGTGGGTTCGGTCGACGCTGCCTGCTGCGAGGTGGAGGATACGTTCGCACGGTGCTAGACCAGGGAGGAGGGGGCGCAGAGGGGGTTGGGGGGTTGGAATGGGGGACAGGGGTTTGTGGAACGGAGCGACGGACACGGGAGGAGTAACGCGGAGGGGGTGAGGGGGTCTTGAAAGTCTCGGGAGCTTTACT
Organism: Hylaeus anthracinus; assembly: GCF_026225885.1. Taxonomy (NCBI): domain Eukaryota; kingdom Metazoa; phylum Arthropoda; class Insecta; order Hymenoptera; family Colletidae; genus Hylaeus; species Hylaeus anthracinus. The sequence continues at coordinate 1,699 of NW_026534729.1, forward strand.
TCCCGGGAATATTACACGCCCCCGCCGTGAGCCACCGCCGATTCGAGTGATTCCTCATCTCTCGCCCTTTTCCTAACCGTTCCGTTCTTTCGCGAAAGCAGATGCGCAACAACGCGGGGGCTGTATTTACACCCTTCTCCGTTAGATGAATTTCGATTTGATGGAACGCCGGCCGTGTTTCGGATTTAAGCGGCCGACGACTCGTTGTTTCCCGCGCCGGCACCCCCGGCCTCGCCAACCCCGCGTCTCGTGCCATTTGCTCCTTTCGCGTTCTTTTCTGTTTTCGCGCGCAACGAGCGACGATATCGCGGCCGCGTTCGGTCGGAAATCGTTTTGTTATCCGGAGCCACGGAGGCGTGCCCCCTTCTTCCCGAGGCGGGACCGGGATGGTTGAAGGGACGGTGTTCGAAGTTGTTCGACGGAGCCCGCGTGATTATTGGAGCTGTTTTCTGTAACTTCGACCCCGTAGCCGAAAGAAGTACTGTTCGTTGTTTAGGAGTCGACGAGGCAGTTCGATTGTCGCGTAAAGGCGACACTTTTACTCGCACGCACTTTCGTTATTGGTTGAATCCGTTACCGAGATAAACTGGGAGTGTAATATTAATTATTGGCGTAGATACGTTTATGTAAGAAAAATTGAAGAGTTTGAGACGCGTAAGATACAATTTGTATTTAACTGATGATATAGTGTGGAGTACGACTATGTGACTGTTCGTAAGAAAGTCGCCAACTCTTGAGCAATGTACAATAGAAGGAAGAGGATGGTACATCGGAAGAATTGTAAAGGGGGAGCGGCAATGGCAGAGCTGAATTTTGAATAAAATGATCAGTAAATCGTTTGATTAATAAGTTGGTCGCCCTGTCATACAGAAACGGGTGACAGAACTTTTTATTAAAGAATTCATCGAATGAATTGCATAGTGAGAAACTTGTTTATTACAAGACTGAGGATTTCATGCATTTATGACGTATGGTAATACAGAAAGTATATATAAAATGTATATAACGTAGGTTGAATATATTTCACATTTGTCATAATCATATCATCATAGTCATTTTACATAAGTGCACATACATACATTAATATAGAAAACGTACATACAGTATGTATAATGTATGTTGAACATATTCTACAATTAATATAATAATATTATTATTTGATTTTGCATAAGTGCACATAGATACAATAATATACAAAACATACATAGAATGTACACAATGTAGATTGAATATATTCCACAATTAATATAATAATATTATTATTTGCTTTTGCATAAGTGCACATACATACAATAATATACAAAACATACACGAAGTAAACATAACGTATGTTAAATATATTCCACGGTTATAATAACAATATTATTACTCCATTTTGCAGAAGTGCATCTTTTGGCCATGTTTATCACATGTTCATCATAAATACGTTCATTATAAAATCCGCAGTCTATGGATAATTATCGAGCAACGAATGAGTAGGTTAAAGGTTCCAAAGTTGCCCCGTTAAACGAAACGTACCCCAAGGGGTCAGGAATTAGGAATGGATGGTCCCGATATCGATTGACGTCGGTGTGTCAGTCGCAATTTCAGACCCCCTCGGATCCCAACAAACGGATTAATTCGCAGGCCAGGCTCGTTATAAGATTACCAATGCGTAAGTGCCTCGCTGGAGCACCCTCAGCCCTTGAAAGAGGGGCGCCGTTAACGTCGCGGCGATGGTCCCCCTACCCCCAACTCCAAAGACAACATCTCCACGGCTACGACCACCGATTTTCGCGTGTCTACGAAGAGAGATAGAGATAGAGAGTAAGAACCGTGTACAATTCGGATGTTACCTCGGTTGTCACCGCGGAGAAGCGCACGAAACGTCTCCACGACGACGGAATCGTCGTCGTCGACGTCGCCTGCGGATCGGTATTCCGGTAGACGGAAAAGGGACGATGGTTGAAAAACGAAAGAAAAAGCCCGAGACTGTGGAATAGCGAAAGAACACAAAGGAGAAAAAGGAAGCCAGAGAGAAGTGAGAAAAAAACGGAAGAGCCCAGGGGGTAGAAGCGGGAGAGAGAGGAAGATACCCCCCGAAGGAACACCGACGAATCACCGGTGTTTAAAATTCCCGTGAGGCTTCGCGGTTTCGCGCTTCTGTGAGAGGAGTGGGAAAAGAGAAGCGAACACGGGGGGAAGGGGTGTTTCGGCGGGGGTGGATCGAGATTGAAGGGGTTGCTGGAAAGGCGGCGGAGGACCAAGAGGAAACGAGGAGAAGGGGTTGAGCGTTCGGAGTCGACAGATTGCCGAGGGGACAAATAAGAGTGTATCCAGTCGCCAAACGCGACGAGGCGAATTTCGGGTAAATTGTTTCCCCCGAGCATCCCTCCCGCCACCTCTTTTCACCCTGCCTCTTCGGATTCTCTCGCCATCGCCCAGAGGATATTCACTGGTGTCGTGGAAGCGACGATTTAAATTTGGGGTACTTGCCCGCGAGGCGAAGCACCCTTCTGGACTCTGGGGTGGCCTTCACCTCCCTGCGAATGGGGATCATCGATTTTGAATCGTCATACTTGAGTCCTTGCCGCGCTCTTAGGCGAAACTACGAATTAATACTCGAGTTAGGATTTATTATGTGGGGAAATTAATTCTGTGCCTCTATATCCAATTGTTCACAATCGTTTGCCGTGGATACACGCAGCAAATAATAAATTCAATCCTTGCGTATCCTAACTGAAACTTTAAACAGAGCAACTGGTTTTAACGATGAAACGAATCGAAATTCATGGAATCAGTTTTTATACTAGTATTGGGTTGTCTGGAAAGTCCATGCCGATTTTTAGTAGGCGGTACAGGTCTGAATATATCGGAATGGTTGAAAACAAATAACATGTGGACATACCTGAAAAGGTGGACAAATTGTGGAACAAAATGGTACATATATAATTCAATAAATATATATCGAAATTCAAACGTGTCTTTGAATGTTCTTAAAAATTGGCACCAACTTTCTGGACAACCCAATACTTGAAAGCTTTATATTACTTTAACATCTTGTGCACGATCCTACAGCTTCAATAACAACTGTAACGGTCGTGGTGTACTTTCAATTAATTTTATACAGAAATCTTGCGGAATTTGATTTCATTGATTTTTATCACGGGCATGTAATTCGAGCAGTGAAGTTGGCGGTGAATTCTACATATTATAAATTTGTTTTATTATCAATCCTCATTTTTCGATGGGGTTTAACAGTGTGCGTGCTGTATGTGGATAACCTCGTAGTTTGCGCTTATGAAACATCGAAACAAACGTCAACTATTTTGAATCAACCGCGGCAACTTCTATTCGAGCGCGTGAATTTGTATTAAGTTCGATTTGAAATAGATGGGAGCGTAAGGTTTAAGAAAAGAGCGGAGAAAGCATGCGATAATGAGGACGACATATAAATGAAGGGATCGCTGGTACGGAGGAAGGGGTAAAGGGTTTAAGTGCACCGTTTGCCTGTGAGATAAAACGCTTTTCTGGACTATCGAGGGACCACCGCCTTTTGGGAATTCCAGGGATCTATTTAGAATCGTTACGCCTTGACCCAACCTATTGTGCCGCCTGAGATTCGTGTGGGTTGACCTTATTTCTCGTCGATCACCAGAAGTGCGCTTATTATATGAAATTAGGACATACAGTAAGCTTAACGCTGTTTCAGTATTACGCGGTAGTATTTGGTATTTTTTTGTCAGTTTGTACAATATGATTTAAATTTTGATGGAAGTTGAATGGCAAGACGAATTGTCATTGATGCGAGATCTTCCTACCGACAACTATCGACTTCCTAGACAAACGACTTTAGATGACTTTGTCACAAAAAAAGATATCAAATGAGGAAGAACCTCCTTCGTCATAAACATAATATCTTTACTCGAACTTTTTTTGATTTTCGTGGAATGGTTTCACGAATAAAAATAGATATTAGCAATAAATAAGTCTATAATTGATACAATAAAAAACAATTGAACAATTAATGTTACAAAATAAAACAAAAAAAGAACTGCTACTTGAACATTTTTTCTAAATTTTTTCAAAATTGAATATGGCACTTGAAATATTTAATATTATTAATGTTGTTGATATTGTTAATATTATTAAATGTTGTTAAATACACATGCAATATAAAATTTAGCAAGAAAAGTTGTATAGTAATAATTTACGGTGTATATTAATTATTCATTAAAGGCAGTAAGTGTCCACATACTTATGAACAAGGGTGTTTTATACTGGAGAATTGATTTGGAAACATGAAGCCTATCATTTAAATTGGACAAATTTCTATAACAGCGGATACGAATACTTTTGGGACCGACTGTAACTAAATTCTTCCACTTCCGGTTCAGAAGATGGCCAATTTAAAGAGAAAACGCGAAGATTCTATAACAAGATTATATTCAGGAACGTATATTTGATTCAAATCGAAAGTAAATAGAAGAAACGTGAAGTATTTAAATTTGTTTATTAGAGAAGCGTAAACATTTTCACAGTGGACTAGATTGAAAAACTTAATTGCACACTTTGCGCAATTAAAATGAATTTTATTTAAACGAAATTGAAGTGAATTCATCGCGACGAAATAAATTTCTATGCTTAATGTTCGCGCACACGCGGAGATGAGAATCATAAAAATAATGGAAGGAATTAAGAGAACTTAATCCTCCTTTCTGGGTACATCGAAGCACAACCGGAAGCAAGTCTGGCTTACGGCGGTGTGAGGAGCGCTACGAGTGCTTTCGCGCATTACCCCTCGCAACGGGCCAATTAGCATCGTTTGATGGTGTTACGTGAACGGTCATCTAACGTCTACGTGTAGTGGAACCTGTTACCAAGGATAATCCGTGCACCGCACGAGGTCTCCCTGAATAATATACGTCGACGGCCCACTGGGTACAATCAACTTTTTCAAAATTGTTTATTCTTTGTTCCTAGCGTGCTGCTATACTTGCGGATTTCAGGATTTAGTTCCGAATTTAGATCAAGAGCTGTAGATATTTATTATTCGACCCTGGGAGAAGCCATCTTGGACGCGTGAAAATAATAGCTGTAATCAATAATTTTTTTTTAAATAACAATTTACTCAATTGAAGATCTGTTTGCTGAGTTTTATTATACATATATCGACTAATAAAGGAACAATTTTTCTATTATCTATGAGAAAAGTTAATACAAATAAACGACAAAAACGTTGTTTATTAGTTTAACAAGTCTACAATTACATGTGATAATATTGATATTCCACAATTATTTGTTACATAAAATAATTCTTAAAAGAAATGTTTTTTCTTTCACCGGGTACAATAATTTACCCTTGAAGAAAGCATTTGGCAGTATTTAGGTGAAATAGGTTAACGCGGATTGCGCTATCTCGGATCGATTTGTTTAATTCTTTATACGGTCGGATAGGGTTGGCCAGGCTAACGGGAAAATTAAGCACGCGTAGTGCGTATCTATGCAGGCGTACGTGGATCCCTCGTCCATTGAAAGCTACATCGCTCACCGTATGTCCCCGTTCGCGGCTTAACAAAACGCGCTCGTTGCGCTCGAGGCAGCGAGGGATCCCCCGAAATCCTTTAAATTCTGAATCGAACCCCATCGCCATTTATCTGCGCGCGGAATTCGGCTTGTCGAAGGAAATTTGTTGTTCGCCGTCGTTCGTTCTATATATTCTGCCCAGTGAAAAGGTTTTCTTTGCACTTTTACCGAGTGACAGTCGTTTAATCGTTTGGAATAATTAACGGCTAACTTTAGTCGCCAACATTCGTCATGGGGATCGGTTTGTTGCATAAAATGTTCCACTCGCAAATTAGTGTACGTAAGTGTATCTAATTTGTTATTTAATCGAATTGACTCTCTATTCATGGCCCTAATGGTTTAACCATTCAGAATAGTTAAGAATTAATGCAAATTTTAATATGGCCAGCATGCTTGACTATACTGATAATATATGTAAAAGTATACAATATATATATATTATATATATATATAATAATTATATTATATATATATAATAATTATATTATAATACACAAGATATAACTATACTATATACAAATAATAATACACTTATACGTATAAAATATACATGTACATATTTTATTTAGTATATTTATATTATTTATATTATATTTAGTATATAATATTATATAATAAAGTTGTATGTATAATATGTATATGAATATTCTATACGTATAACAGTATTATTATTTGTATATAGTATAGGTATATCTCGTGTATTATAATATAATTATTTATATATAATATAAATATATTAATATGTATTATAATATAATTATTTACATGTAATATATATATATTACTATATATATTTGTACATATATTATTAGTATAATCAAGCATGTTGCCCATTAAAATTTGCAGTAATTCCTAATTACTCTGAATAATTAAACGATCGAGCCATGGAACTCAATTTGATTAAATAACAAATGAAATTAATAATAATTAATCTTCTCATAACGTCAAACCTAAAAGAGATCCTTGCTTATACTATTTTTACTTATGCATAGTATTAATTTATGTATGTTTCTAATTACAGATATTTCGTCACATCCACCTCGAAATGGTCACCCGTACCGGTCACCCCTCTGCGCCCCCAAAACACGCGTCCACGAGGCTCGTCCGACTTCCTCTCCCCCAACCCCTTTGACTTAATTCCCCATCGAGAACGCTGTCTTCCGTCCGCAAAGATAAACTCGCGAAGGTATGCACGTTTCAATTCCGGCGTGCATTAAAGATCGATATTCCGGTTCGTGAACGGGAGCAGATTCTTCCCCGGCAGTGTAAACATACCCTCGATACGTCTGTACACCGTAGCGACACGAAGACATCCACCACCAAGGGGTTTTGGAGGGGTTGGAAGCCGAACCGCGGGAGGAAGAGAAAGACATTCTCTTTTGCCTATATCTGTTTTCCACGTTTTTTTCATTTCTCCCTCTCACCCCACCACCCCCCCCCGGCTCGAAAGGGTGGCAGGGGCCCGGGTGTAGTCCTCTCTCGGCCCTCTCCCCCAACGTTTCTCTCCCCCCCATTTTCAGTGCCGCCCTCTTCCTCTCCGTCTCGTTCTTTTTTCCCCACCCCCCTCGTGGTTGCACGTCGTCCTTGTCCCAACGATCGCCGCGTCCCCTTCTTTCCCATCGTTGCCTCGAAATGTGGCATTCAACAGGGCTTCCACGGTGCTTGCGGTGGCGCGGAATCCGCGCCGGTTTGCCGCGACGCGCGGGGGGGTGCATCGGGGAAATGATGCGCAGATTGGCCGGATCATCTCAAAAACCACCACCCTCTGGCTCCTAGCCCTCCTCCTGCTCTACCCCCGATGTGCTCGGTCCCCTCTGATTCTCCGGCTCGTTTTGTCCCGTCTCTGTCGTTCCATTCGCACTCTCGGTGCACGTCGACGGTCGCTAGGGATGGAATACAACCCCCACTTTCGCCACCGCCACCGAACAACCACCCCTGCCACCGCTACGGCTGCCACGGTGCACGACGACGAGTGACTGAGTCCTCCGATTATTATCTCATTTGCTGGCACGAGCAGCACGCAACCGCTGCCGTCGCCTACCCAGTATCCGTAGATCGCCGCCTCTGGATCACCGTCGAGACACCGCGGAAACCTGGGAACAACCTGTCGCCGCGTGTCCAGGTGAGTCCCAAAACGATTTCTTCGCGCGCTTATCGTTTACTTTTATTTTCATTTTTATTTTATTTTTTCTTGAGGAAAGGAAGTTTGGTATTTTTTCTTTGTGAGTACAGTAAGGGGACGAAATTTCCGTGGGAATGGTATTTTTGAATTTTTGGGGTTGAAGGATTTTGATGACGTGGATTATCGAGAAGGAAAGAGTTTTAATTTTGTTGTAAATGAGAGAAAGGATTTCTGGGGTCTGTTCTTTAATTCTTTGGGGTTAAGTGGGTTAGAAACTGTCCCATCATCGACTTGGCTTTCCATTTTAAATTTTGACTCGTACATTACCAGTACACAAATAGTTTCATAATAAAGAAACTTGTCTAATGTTTTATATCAATTTTTAACCGATTTAGTAATGTAATTGTAACGCGACTGTTTTACTTTGTTTTCAAGTCGGGTGCCTCGAAGACTATGGAATATATCAAATTACTTGATTTTATTTGTACCACGTGATTTTAAAAAACAAAATCAAAAAGACCATTTTGAAGAAAAATTCTTTATAACAGTTATAGGAGTGTAGCAAAGTTTGTGTGCGGACGATCTCCCAAGTTATTACAGAATGCATAAAAATTGTGATATTAGCAACTAGTGTCTTCACAATTAGGTTCGATAATTTCAAACATTAATCAATTTTCTATTAGTAAGCAACGCGTGTTATTATAGAAACGTTGTCCACTGTGGTGACTAGGCTTAGAATGTGTGACAAATGTTGCAACGAAAGGAATATTAAGTGTGCGGAGGTTTGAAGTGGACTGCGCGTTGGTAGAAAACGTAAAACGAAATTTCGGACTGGTTCTTCACAAAACTACGTTTACCAAGTTGGATGGCGTGATTTTCTTATAAACCAGTGAATAATTTGACTCGAAATTATAAATAAAATTATACAAAATATCATTAATATTTCGACGTTATAAAGGCACAGAATTAATTTCTACGCCTAATAATTGTCAAGTAGGTAATCTGTTAGAAGACTAATAATAAGTAAAATTTATTAGCCATTCCATTTCGTATAGCTAGATTGTAATGACCATCAGGTTGAAACTTGGGTCATGTATATGAATTTACTATAATGGAGATCAGGTTAAGGATGTAGAAGTCTGATAATTAAACGTAACAAATGACGAGTAAATATATTTTTACTTAAATCACAGTCATAAACGAATCAATGCCGAGGCACAGAATTAATTTCTACACTTAATAAACAAAAAATCATTACTTTTTCTTGTTTCGCCAAAGCCCATTTGCGCATGACTGATCAAACGATATGAAAACTTGATGGTATTTTGGCGAAAGGTATTAATTTAATATCGTTTCATACCTGTTTGCGTATGAAAACACGTAAACGAACGAACTGATCCGCACATATAGTAATTACGAGAGGCACATCAAAGTTCAGTTGCCAAAGTAAATAGAAAGAATGAAGTTCGACAGAGAGGATCAATTCAAAATTAGCACGCGACGCGGGTGTGCAGCGAGTATCGCGTGTCCAGTAATAATTCATCACGCAATCCTAGATTGGTCCTGCACGGTCCTTTGAATCGCGTGTTTTCCGCCACGCGACAATACTGATTACCAGTTCATCGTATTTCGGTTCGGACAAATAAATCCGATGAAACGTCAGTGGAAGCGAATCGACGTAAAAATGTATTTTTCTCTGTTACGAAAAATGGAATAGGCTACTTTATAAAATTAAAACATTCACTCGAGCTTAAAGTATTTCGAATCAAAACGAGTCAATTGCTTGCTCGATATAAATTAAATATCTAGTACTAAGTAAAGGTAATAACTTTTATTCCAGTGAAAAGGGAATCGAATTCTGATTTGAAGAGTATTAAATTACACGTGAGTTACACTTTCTTGTTTCGTAAATTTTTACATGCACGTCAGTTTTTATTAATTTTTTGCCTTAATATAAAAGTACTTTTTTTAATTATTAACACCGCTTATTATTCACATTTTAGTGAAACGTTGTAAAATAAAATACTTTTCATACGTGTATGTTTTTACAAAAAAAGAAGATTAACATTTACGTAGTACTGGATATTTAAAATATTTCATTTCAACAATATTTTGTATAATTTTCATGTTGAATTAACGTGTGGTCTCTTGGTTAGTTGTAACTTCGACGAATCTTCACACAGTTATTAGCGAATTGAATTACTCTCTCTTTATTGCTTGCGTGAATAATTTAAAAATGATTTCAATTATTATCATCCTTACGTTTTACTTTTCCCTCGTCGGTATTCTATTTAATATAGTCTTCCCAAAAAAACACGTATATTAAAAACATGGATACGGACATAAACATAAAACGAATAATTTATAACGTTTTGTACATGTAGATATTAGTAACATTCGATATTTATAAATTATTCGACGTTGCAAACAGGGATTATAACAGCACTAGAATCGTCGATTGGGTTTATTATGATCAATAATAGAGTATCGCTATTAAAACGAGTCAGCTAGTGTAGCCACATTATTAATTATGAGATTATTTTTCAGTATCAAACTTTATTGTGACTTCCGTTAAAGTATAAGGCCAGAAAACAATCCTAACTTTGTACACTTGAAGTTTGAAGGATAATCGAAAATTCCATTTACAAAATACAGCTAACGTTAGGTTCTTCCACTCGATCTTTTAAATTAATCGGCTTTCGTTGGTGTGGGTGGATCTTTTGTGTCCAGGGGACGCAGTGTAATTTGTGCACTCGCGAAGGCATTAAAATCACTCGCCTCGTTCTCAACCTATAACGCAGCAGCGCATTACCTTAAATACTAACGAAAGCTTCTTATCGTCGCGTCGTTTTTTGTCGCACACACGACTAGCCCCCTCTTCCCCGTGTTTTGTATTTTTCGTCGGTGGAGCTCTTTCACTGGCACGGAAGAGGATCGTTCGAATTACGCGGAGAGTTCAACCGTAAAAAAGAACTAGGTTTCGCTGCGACTGACATTCTTTTTTTCTTTCTATGTAAAGCGAGATCGTTTTGCGTCGGGAGAAGGCTGTCCGCAATAAAAATGTTTATGTGGACGGTAAAGGGATCGCCGTTACTCGAAGGGAAAACGAGGACGTATGCCGCGGCGACGTAAAGACGAAAGGGTCGAGTGTTCGTTCGGATAGGGAATTAATTTGCTTTTCGAAAAGCACATGCAGGAATGTGTAACTCTTGATGGTTTCACGAGCATTCGAACTTTCACAGAAAATTTAACATTGTGAACATACGTAAATTTAACAAGTTTATCGTCACGTCTCTCATACAAGGGTGCATACATATATTGCACCCCATTCCACTGAATAATTGCACTCTCAACTTCCATCGTAACTTGTATTCCAATGAATAGCTAAAAAAATTAATTCTGAAAATTTAGTGTCAAAGAAAACGAATTTTAATGAAATACTCGAACTTGAATTTACAAAAATAAATACCACAATAAATGTTCGATTATGTAGGTTTCAGGAATCTGTAAACAGAATTTAACCTCAAACGGAATTTTCAAGAATATTAGTCTGGCAATCGACATGTTAATTTAAGAAATTCTTGTACCATTTGCTAAGCTTCACGAGGTTAAAATAAATTTTCGACTGTATAATGAAAACAAATAGCAAGACACACGTTGAAAACCATTTCCACTTAAACAGAAGCTCCTGGCACGCTTGCGATTCCAAAGAGTAAGTGTCAACGATTAATTTATTAAGTTCTCGAGTATGGTTCTGGACATTTTCTCGAAACAGTTTGATAAGGAACCAAGATCCACAAGGACAGGAGGCTAAGGGGCGCGAGAAGAAGCCAAGAGAAAAGACAAACTGGAGGAAGAAGTGTAGGAAGAAGTGCAGGAAGAAGTGCAGGAAGAAGTCCAACAATGAGGAAAGGGTTGCAGAGGACAGGGAGCGTAACGGTAAACGATCGAGATATTCGCAGAGGAAAGGGCAAAAGACAAAGATAAATGAGAACTTAAGATGCGCAAAGAAGGGAGCAAAGGGAAATGTTTCCATAAAAAGGGTTGAGGATGGGGTTGGCTGGGATGAAGTAGGAGGTGAAAGACAAACGTACGCCGTGAAACGATGGGAACGTGATGAGAGAGAGGGAGGTAGGCAGAGCGAGGGGGACAGGGAAGAGCAGCAATGCAAATATCCGCGGCGACAGAGATTGAAACAATCCGCCAATTAGAATCGTCGACGTGAACGGGATTATGCAGATTCGCGGTGGGTGCGCGGACGGACCAGGAACGGACTGGCAGCTGCCGCACCGCTCGCTTAATTCAATCCGCAGAGTTGTCTTATGAATCGTAAACCGGGCTTCCCCCGTCGCGTGAAACTGAAACTACGTTTCTCCGAGACGACGTCGACGGGAAGAACGAAAGACGGAACCAGGTTAGAAAAATCAATTGGTTTCGACGTTTTTAAGAAGAACCTTTTCATTCTACCGATGGCTAGACATTTATCGCATCCTATCAGCGACCATACTCGTTACAATTTCGCAACCTTGGTCGAATATAGCGTAGCTTGTAGCAGTGCCATTAATAGCTGTCATATTAACCCTTTATTTCAGTTATTATTCCTTTTTATGTGAATTTATATTCGACAAAATTCGTTGTAATATTATTAGTAAAGAATTATATGTTTATGGATTCATCCTTTTATATTATGTTGTTGAGCTTCGAATTCAAATTATTCTTTATTAGGTTCTAGAAATTAGTTTATTTGTAATACTATTTTCCTTAATTTGATTAATTGAAGGGTTCAGTTTAAAGAGATTTTTTTTATATCAAGTTAATTTTTGTTTGTTTGTATTTTATTATTTCCATTATATTTGATATTTTTAGTAAGAAGCATCGATTGAATTAAATCGTACACCATTTGATTTAGTTGAAAGAGTATCTGAGTTAGTTTCCGGATTTAATACAGAATATTATAGCTGAGAATTTGCATTCATTTTTATGGCTGAGTATTTGAGAATTATTTTTATGAGAAATTTAATTACTTTAATATTTTCTGGATTTTCTTTTACTTTAAAATTTATTTAAATTTATATATACTGGTACTCATTGTTACCACTAAGGGAGGAGCGCGAATTTTGTATTTTTACGTTTCTACCCTGACACTTTTTTTTTTAACAAAAAAAAAGTGAAAAATCCCCCAGGGAGTTCTGTCCTATAAAGGGTTAAAGAAAACATAGTTTATTGCTTTAGTTTATTTTTAACTGAGGGCGATATAATCTGTAAGATTAAATTTTTGAAACAAATGTTTTCCACTAATGTTGCTTTGGTATCGCTGATAATCAGTTAAATCCAATTCAATGAGTTATCTAATGGATCATAAATCGAGCTTCCTCTATCGTGCGAAACTGAAACTGCGGGCTCTCTGAGACGACGAACGTCGGCGACATCGACGATGTCTTCGAGCGACGGTGCCACCATCCGTCTCAAATGGAACGATAATGCAACCCGTAAAAATCCGACTCCAGAACGTGGTGCGACTCACAGCTTTATTATTGCCTTTCAACAGGATTCCCTGAGAAAAATGTCCTCCTCCGTGGATTTGCACATTTTTATGAAACCTTTGTACGAAGCAGTTCTTTCAAAAATATCCAAAGTGTATCTTTTACATATTTTGTTTAAGAATACCACTTCCAGAAGTTTTATCGAGCATTCCAATCACTTTGGATGTAAAACCATCTTCAGAGATTGAGGGGTGTGCGTCAATAAGGAAGCGGGTCCATTTTTTCAAATTTTTGCGAAATTAAGAGAAACGTTTTAAGATTCAGATTTTTGAAATTTTATTTCTTTTTCTTTTTCGTATCATAGGTACCTAATTATGAAATTATGTCGTTCCGGATTCCATCCTTCCTTTTCAGAATTGGGGGGGGAAGGATTAATGTTTGGAGCTGTCTCCTTACTGCACCACGAATAAAAGGAATTTTTTAATACCGTGATTACGTTCTAACCTCGAAACCGCACAAAAAAATGGGACTGCCTTCTTATTGGAGCACGCTCTACAATCGTATTATTATTATATTAATTCATAGCATTTGTTTAACATCGCCATATACTCATAACTCTAGTTTCAATAGAAACATTTTTTCGTTATTTTGTTACGTTAATCATTCGCATCAGTAATTTCGTCACTTGTTAAAAATCCACGACATTTTCAAGGCAACAAGTTATAGAAACCTACACACACAGTAATCCATGACATTTCCTAGGCAACAAGTCATAGAAATCTACACACAATAATTCTGAAAGCTAGTCGTGGTAGCTCGTCTGACCATTACTCGGTATTTCTACTTTCGATGGTGTATTTATCATCCTGCAAGGATAACCAAGAATAAATAACAGTCATTGGTATAAAAAATTAATCGGAATTAACAAATTCAACAGAAAATCGGAAACTTTGCTTTATCTGTTTCAGAATGAACCGTCTTTTGTTGAACAAGTATGATGTACAGTATTCAGTGCGATTGGTGGTACGCGCAAAGTTACTCCCTCCCTGTACCATGGAGATTAGGCCTCATCCTGTTCGTCATGGCTACAGTCCTGAAAGGGATACGAAATATCCATTCCTGTTATCAAAACCATTATGTTTCTCAGTTACTTGTACACTCACAATCAGTTCCGATGGTACCATACCGCAGCAGATGCACGGATTTCCGATTGACGGAATACGTATCATGAATCGCACTCTACCAATCGGAAATCGGAACACGTCTAGCGCGTACTATACGTGCGCGATAGTGTAGGCGAAATCGTTTGATACGAATATACTAGCACTGCGCGATTACGTCTGCGTTGTTTAATGTCATGGCTCGCCAACATTGTTTCGTCCGGTATCGGATATATTCGGAGTTCTTGGACGACTTTATCTATCCTTTTCCTCTGAGAAATGCGATCGCATTGTTCTGCTTTTATTTCCCGCGTTACGGCTGTCAATGAATCCTAGCTCGATACGACGACGAAGATGGATCCCATACCTCTGTCGTTAGCTATATAAAATTTCCCATTTTGATACGCTGTATCAACGTCACATAATACGTTTCCATTCTGAAATTCACGCTGCTCCAGCATGCGGGCTGATTCCTTTCAGTCTATTTTTACCTTTCGCTTCGCTAAATTCTATGCTTTTTCCTCGTACACTGCAACGCACTATTTCAACATGTAACCGATTATATTCGTTCGTTTCCTACCTTTCCTTTTGTCCCAGGAGCGAGGTTTGTTTACCAGTCTCGTTCTGTCAGAGATGGGTAGTACTCTTATCTGGATGAAAATGTCGAATAGCGAATAAAAGGTAAATAACCGATCGCTATGTACATCATATTTGTTCAAGAAAAATTCTTTCTGGAACAGATAAAGCGAAGTTTTTGATTTTCTTTCGAATTTGCTAATTCCGATTAATTTTTGATGTATCAAAGAGTGTCATTTATTCTTGATTATCCTTGCGGGGTAGTAAATACACCATCGCAAGTAGAAATGTCGAGTAATGGTCAGACGACCTACAAGCACCCCGATCAGCTTTCAAAATTATTTCTCTCGTAAACGAACACACTCACCAAAAATTTTATTCTTCATTTTTTGTTAATTTTTCTAGGAAAAATCACCTTGTAGGAGCTAATGCAATCTAGAATCTTCCTAACTGCAAACATTGTATCTTATCCAGAGGCTAATGAAGATTTCTAATGAATTCCTTCTTGAAACGACGTGGAAATCGTAATGTTCCTAATAACACTCCTTCTCATAAACATAACTCTATATTTTAATATCTAAATATTTCATTTGTAAGTGATCATGATTGTACTATTCTCCCTTTCTTTTGGAACTTCTTCAGACAAAGAAGAAGACGTCAAATATTCAAATCGAAACAAATCAAATTAAATCTAAATTATTTTATTTTATTTATGACATTAGGGAAAGCTTGACCTGAAGACGTTGAATATTTGAATTTCATTTGATCTCTGTTTATTATCTTGAATATCATAAACTGTCCCCTTCTATCAAGGGAAAGGAGGTTCGATGAGCGATGCTGACAATGTAAAAGAGAAAAAAAAATATATAATTCAGCGTGCAGTGGGGGCTCGAAGCTCGACTATAAAAAGGAGGATCGAGAGGAGCGGAAAGTGTTTATTACAATTTTTAAAAAGACACTTAAATGGAATATAGCAGGGGCGGGCGGCGAAAATGTGTTACCGTTGACTTTTAGGAGGGACGAAGCTCGGGCTTGGGAATAAATTGTTTCGTCGCGGAGGAATCCGGAGTAAATGGTCGCGGACTTTTTCGCGATGGCTTCTTTATCGTCGCGGGTAATAGAATAAAGGAACCGACGCGATGGAAATTCTCACTTTTTGCATAATTGACGTATTCTCGGCCGCGCGACGCTGAATTATTTTACTTCGGGGTAATGCGATTTAAATACGAGGGAACCCTGGAGAAGGTGGTGTAACGTTTCCACAAACCATGGGAGGGGAGGAGGTGGGGTGGATGTAAATTCTTCTGCGGTTACTTCGCCTCTTTCTTACCTCTGTGAATTTTTACAACGACGGAAAAAGGAGAAAGAGAGGGAAGGATGATGAATTTTGTCTTGATCGAGCAGCTGTTCTATTTATTAATGTCTCGGTCCTCCAAATTGGAACCTCCTTCAGAGGTACAGAAGCTAAGACTATTACCGTGAATAATGAATGTTGAATTGTAACCAATAATATGGATATACAGATAGATTGGTATGATGAATTTTAATAGCAGAAATTATATTATTTAGGATCTCGAAAATGAAAAGAAAAATATTTGAAAATATTAAATCAGAAGAAACATTATATAATGGTTCCATTACCATTACGATACCGCCTATTTTGTTATTCAACTGACATACAAATTTCGTATAAATTAAAATCTAAAAGATCGAGATGCAGTTGAAAAATGTAAAAGTTGCAAATAATGTATTCGGAGTAATAGTGTCGATAATATGTAAAAGACAGTCTATTAATTTTCTTTTGCTTCCCTACTAATTATATGTACTAATGTAATATCGAAAGACTTGTATCGCCAACATTTATCACGTGATATTATTATACTTCAAACTATTCGCTAGTCCCATCTCATTGTCTTCTTCGTTACATCCGCAGCCTCTACCAATTAGAACGGCAGAGAATCGAATAGAATGGCCGCAACAATCTGGCGATTAATGTTCCAGAAATTTAAGGTCTCCCGGTTGGGTCGGTGACTCGAGCTCGGGGGTGAAACAGTGCCAGCGCTGAATTTCATGAGGCGGCGGGGCTTTAAAAGTTCCTGTTTGGGAAGAAGTCCACGGTGTAAGCAATGGAAACGCGTCGCTATTGTCTTCCGACGGAGCCATCGCTGGGGGAGAAAAAATCGTTTCTCGTCCCTGGGAATTCTGCAGAAAGGGTTCCGTGTAGCCGTGAGCATTTCGCGAGCCTTTTGTATCCCTTTCTCGTTACGGAGACGATAAAAAAATCTGTCAAGTATTAAACACCGTCATGAATATTTAACCGTACGTAAAAAATATTCTGTCACTCTATCACGAAGGATTTTCTAATATTTTGGTAACGAGATACGCCTCTCAGTACTGCGAGAATAGAAAAATACGTCTACACGTCATCTATACATTTATAACGAAACATTAAGTTTATTATTCAATTTAGACAATTTTCTTTAATGGACCATTGATAATATAAAGAATAATTAATAGACCTTCATCTTTTACCAAGAGATCGGATGGAAAGCAAAAAAATCATTCGCAAGTCTACCATCATCGCTGTTACGTATATTCAAAATGATAATTGAGGTTGGCCACGAATCTACATATCACGAAAACTGGCCCTCGGGGGCTGTAGCATGCGCGTACGATGCTACAGTACGGATTTAGCGATCCCGAGGTACCCTAGCTATAAAGGGGCCCAGTGGGCCCCAACAAATATGCAAACGAATGTAAGAGATACTGTAAACGGTATCAAAACAACCACAGTACAAAGAAGTGTAAAAGAAAGAAAAGAAACGTAAATAACATGTAAATCATATGTAACGGAGTATGGAAAAGTATATACAGTCGTCAATAACTGAAAATCCTTCTAAAATAGACGCAAACGAATAATAAACACGCGAGCTGTATTTTCAACGTTCGATGATCGCAACATGATAGAAACGGTTGGAATTACGGACAGGACGCGACGCGAGCCCCGACGACTGGCTCGTATTTATCACGAAGAGTAAAACTGACAGCAGTCCATTTCCTGTTCGTCCTGCCTGTCTGGCTGAACATAATATCTCCTGACGAAACAACGTGGACGCCGTTTGTTTCGGAAACAATGGACCGAAACAATACCCAATCCCTCCCCGGCGCTCGGCCACGGATACAGACCACCATTCTGATTTCCACGCCCTGTTACTCTCTTCAGTCTTTCCAGCGCGGGGAAATCTTTCCAGGACTCTGGCGACTTCCAAGCTCAGTCAGGAAAAAGTTTCGCGTCGCGACGTCCTTGTCACGCGTATTAATACTCCTGTTTACTCGAACACCTGAGACGACTCGCGAACTGGCCTAGCTTACTCCAAGGGTGTACTTCTGTCGAAACGTTTGGAAAAATAAGAATGTTGTAACGAAGAGTTTTTGTTACTTTATTCTAGTTTCTCAGGGAGGGTTGGATTGGAGATTTTTGAATCTTAAAATTAGGGGATGATTAGATGTATCGGTATTGGTATGTATTGGTTAAAAAAGAAAAGGGTGTACTTCTGTCGAAACGTTTGGAAAAATAAGAATGTTGTAATGAAGAATTTTTATTACTTTATTTATTTTACTTTCTCAGAGAGGATTGGATTGAAGATTTTTAAATCCTAGAATTGGAGGATAATTAGGGGATCTATGTATTGGATAAAAAAGAGAAGAGTGTACTTCTGTCGAAACGTTTGGGAAAATAAGAATGTTGCAGCGAGAAATTTTTAATACTTTATTTTAGTTTCTCAAAGAGGGTTGGAAACTCGAGTTTCAGTTAGCGTACATCCCTTATACAACGACAGTTTTCGATAACTGGTTCTTTTTTCCTTTAAACACCCTGACCGTATCGTCAACCATTTGTAAGTTATTTCACACGTTTCAAATAGACCCAGTCTCTCCTACTCTACACGTCTGAGAAACCCCCGTCCGAAGATTTCGAAACTAGCCACGAACGTTGCCTGCAAACCGAGGGCGTCTTTTCCCCGAGCCGCGTTTCTTAGCGTCGCGAAGATGCCGCCACCGAATCCGACGCGATTCGAAGAAATTATAACTGCATTAATCACCGACAACTGTCGGATCTCGGGAACATTCCCTCTAATTACTATTTGTTCTCGCTGCGATTGTTCATACAACCGCGGCACGAAGTTTAATTGAAATACCTAAGACCGTGGATTCTCATTAACGATTTCTCGGGGATTCCTCGAGGATTCCACGCGAGACATCCGAGCGAAACCGAACGTGCACTTGACAGAAATTAGTAATCCTTAATGGATGACGCGATGCAAGCCTGGTATTACCCAACCTCCTTCCCGACCAGTCGTAGGCGTCGTCTGCTTCGTCTTAGACTTAACACCGGAGGATATTCAATTAATTTCACCAAACAATAGTAGCTCGCTTCCACTCCGCCGATTTGTACATACCCTTCGTGTTTTGTGCTCTTGATTATTACGGGGAATCGCGGCGTATTCCTCTACCGCTCGCGTATGCGTTCGCGAAGCTATCGGGTCCGTGAAGGTTAAGGATTTACTAGAAAGGACTTTAGAATTTTATTTTTTTTAGATATACTATTTTAATCGAAGCCGTTAAATTACTTTTGATTGTATAAATAGTTGATTATCTGTATATTCGACTAATATAACAGAGGAGGTAAAGGGTTGGAGTATTTTTACACGCCAGGGTTTTTTATACTCTTGTTTAAGTATTTAAATTACTTTTCAACGTTTATTTTTTGAGACATCCTATTTTAATTGAAACTGTCAAATGATTTTTGAACGTGTAAATAGTAGATTATCTGTACACTCGATTAATATAACAAAGGAGGTAAAAGGTTCAACAAATGGTGCTTTGCAGTATTTCTTTTTTATACTCTAGTTTAAGTTTTCAAATTACTTTTCAACGTGTATGAAAAAATAGTGAATTATCTCTTTACTCGACTAATATAGTCGTGGCTTTGAATGTTTCAAATATGGATTTTAAAGTAAATGAACACTTGTCTGTTATAATCCTACATAATCTATAATTTTTAACATATCTGAAGAAGGTCATCGTACCAATAGACTACAAAAATACTTATTCTTAATAAAATCTTTCTAATATCAATGAATGATGTACAATCTCAGAAGACCCACACAGTTTATTTTAAAATATAACCAAAGTGCTTACCAGTTGAAGTCAGATATAAATACTAAAAAAATTCAACTGACAACATTTTGCTAACTTAAAACTTTATCCTTTATTTTAACCGTGTAATGCGCAATTCTTCAAATCGGAGCAAACACGAATCAAGCTCTATCGCAAAAATTCAACTATCAGATTTGGCGCAAAAATAATCATCTTCAATGATACCGTGACATTTTTCTAACGTAGATTATGCTGTTGCGTAATAAAATATTAAACCAAAATGCGGTCGATACGCTTGTACATCAATGTAGGTTTTTAAACATAACCAAGCAAAAT
>NW_026534730.1:0-16326 GCF_026225885.1 Hylaeus anthracinus
TTTAAACATAACCAAGCAAAATACTTACTAATTAAATTCTTGTAGTACTTTCACCCCACTTTCTAGCACCACGAAATACCATTCAATAACTTGCGCAATCAATGCTGAACTGCACGTCCAATTTCTGTCTAACAATTTCAAATTTCCCAATTCCTCCAGTTTAGAGGCCACGAAACCGATCAACATGACGACAACCACAGGCGATCCGTCGACCCTGAAGAGTCCAGCCTCCCTGTCCGGCGGCGACTTGGTCTCACGTCTGTTGGCAGCGACCCCTCCGTACCTCTACAATGTTCCATTGACGCCTCACAGCTTCTTCTTCAGCGAGATGTTGCGCTCGTTCGTCCAAGCAAAGACGGAGGCATCGTCGACGGGAACAACAGCGAGCGCGCCGAGACGTCGGAAGAGATCTTGGAGGGACGCGAGGGATCGCCCTCTGGAACTGACCACGAAGGAGAGACACCATCACCACCATCACCATCACCATCAGCAACAGGAGAAGTACTTTCACGGTCAGCAACAGCAGCAGCAGCAACAGCACCAGCAGCAAACGGAAGCCAGGTTGGAGAACAGGGGCAAGCAGAGCGACGGTTACGAGACAGAGAGCAAAGTAGGAAACTTCGAGCAGAAACCGAACTTCGGTGGCGATATACTGAAGCCAGTCGACGAGAACAAGGCAGACTTCAGCAAACAGAGCAGGAGTTACTTCGACGAGCGACCGCGTCACTTCGAGCAAGCCCAACCCCCCGAGAACATCTTTCCCAGCGAGTTGCCGAAGGTGAAACCCGAAGAGACTCACACCGCGGATCGCAAGAACTGCAGTTATAGCGAGCGAAGCACCTACGACGAGCGCACGAAGAGCACGCTCGGCGGCCAGGAGCTGCCTCTGTTGTCGGACCAAAAGAAGCTCGACTTCTCCAGGAATTTTCTCCCCGGACTCCCCGGGAGGGGTTGCGACATGCTGCAAGGTGTTAAGGGATTCGGTTTACCTGGGAACGTGACGAACCCTGATTTCCTCCCCAGCCCTCTCTGGTACCCGCCTTATCCGATGCCTCAATCCTATCCAGGCATCGACCCGCTGCATTTCTTCATCGACCTACGCGTGTCGGGGCACATCTGGGATAGGAAGCTCAGCGAGAGGCAGCTACCGTTCAAAGGCAAGCACTGTTCGGCGTTCAGCGTGCCGCAATCGAAGGAATACAACAGTAACAGGCCGTTGAATCTGACTAGGGACGAAGCGAGCACCTCGAGGACCACGGAGGAGAACTCGCACGGTACCAATCACATCCTCAGACACCTGACCAGGACGTACAGGAACATAAGCCAAGCACAGAACGTCTCGAGAAGCGAAACGTCCACGACGGAGAGCGAGGAGAGTCCGAAGGATGGTGATAACAGTGAGTGATTGCTTTCGGTGTTTGCGTTCGGTGTTGCGTTCGGTGTTGCGTGGCTCTGGAGCTTGTTGCGTGGTCGTCTGACAAGATTTAAGAAGGCATGCTCTGATTCGTTCCTAATTAAGATTGATAACTAAGGTTAAGTATCTGAGTAAGAAATAAAAACGGAAGGAAGATCGGAGAAACCTTTGGTTCACTCTAAAAACCAAGACTTCCAGATGTAACCGTGTCCTTTGGGTAAGATACTCCGATGTTCTGGGAGCTTGACTTCGATAATTCTCTAGCTAACTTCTTCAAGTAAGAAGGCATTAATCGGAGATCTGAAAATTTTCGATTTTTGTTGTTGTACATTTTCTTAACACGTCTCGGACGCCACGTCGCCCATACGCGACAGAGCTTTTCATTAACAATAAGGAGCTTGAACGATTTTGGGGACCAGTGTACAACTGAGAGGGTTGGTTGATAAACTGAACATTTTTCTTAGCTTTTAATTGATACTTTTTTGGAATTTTCACTGTAGGGCCATGTTTGATATGTTGTTAAATATATATTAAAAAGTGAATTGGCACAGGTTCGATAGTCTCAGAGTTTCTGCTTCTAAAGTAGTGAAAAATAACATCGCAAAAGACATTCCTTTTTTTGGAAATGGACTTTCTACAAAGAAATTTTAGAAACTACCATCTACGAAACTTCAGAAACTTCAGCTTGAAACACCAGTCTGATTATCTTGGTATACTTAAAATTTATAATATTTTCAGTTATATCGACGAGATGGATATATGTAGAAACAGTTCTTCTAATGTAAAAAGAACATTGACAATGCCCAGAGAAAAATTGAATTTCGATACTCCTTCATAAAAAGGAATGTCTTTTGCAATGTTATTCTTCACTATTTTAAAAACAGATACTCTGAGACTATCGAACCTACATTGATTCAATTTTTAACAGATATTTAACGACATTTCAAAAATGCCACACTGTGCTTCAAATGAAAATTCCGAAAGATATTGATTAAAATCTACGAAAGATGTGAAGTACAGCAATTTTAAAGTTTAGCAAGCACAAACCCTCTCAGTTGTGCACTGGCTGGAAAGGAAGTTACTAATCGATACGAAATTTTGTTGCAAACCAGACGAAAGATTCCCGAAAACGGAGAACACCGCCGCCACGTCGTCGAGTCAGGAAGAAGGGAGGAAGGATCTGCGAGCGTTGATTGGCCTCGAGCTGGTCGTCGACTACGTGAAAGAGCCGAAGGGGGATCCCGCGAGCGAGCAGGCTTCGCAAGTAACCGAATAACTCGCGAAAATCGAACGAATATCTTCCGATCTCGCCTGCACGAATAGGTATAGACTCAGACATCGCTCGACTACGTCGTTCACGGTAATATAGGAAGCTCTGAACGTTATCGTCGTCAAAACGATCGAATCCTCTCGATTGATACTAAACGAGGCTTCGTCAGGCCTCAAATATCTGATTGGATCTACCATTCTGTTTTCTAATATACGTCATCGACACGAATGATAATAACCGAAATGAATTGCACGCGTTTGCTTTCTCCACAGGTGTTCTTTCTACTTTCCAGTTTATGTTCAACGTGCTGACGCACTTTGATGCATTTTGATATCCGGTGATAACTAGACCGCGGATCTTGATGCGTTTATAGAAAATTTGAATGTGCAAGAAGCTACTAAATGCAAACAATATACAAGAATATAAGAATGATTGAAAGTAAAGTTTACGTTATAATATTTGCAGAATAAAATAAATTCCTATTTAGGCACGTTCGCGAAAATTTTATTTTTCATAAAGATCCGCAGTCTAGCGATAACGAATAATTGTTTTCGATAGAAAATTGTACGCGGAAAGTCATGTATATGGCCACGTTGAAGCTCGATTCGTTATTTTTAAAAAATTCGTAAAAGTTCTTTTAAAAGTATTAGGTTGTCCGTAAAGTTTCTTTCGTCAGTTGCATTCAATTATTTTCTGTGGCGGTGTTTATATAAATAGACAATCTAATTTCTTAGACATTGATGCTGTAACAGTAATGGAGCGAAATGAATTGTACACAATTTTGTAATGTAACATAAAACACGAAATATTGTGTATGAATTAATTATTAATAAAACGAAAGAAAGTTTTGGGACAACCTAATACATCTCATAGTCAGTGACGATGTTTTGAACGTAACCAGTTCTAATCTGACCGATTTCTCGAGGATCCTTTTCGAGCCACGATTAACCAGCACGGAACTAACCTTTTGATATCGCAGCATGGCACTTTCGAGACACCGAGTCTTTGGTTCGGCAATCTTTGCGACTCTAACTTTTCACCATTCTCTAACAGACTTTTTCCTATCGTTACATTCGAGGCTCGATTTAAAGAGTCACCTCTTAGGAAGGAGACGGGAGATCTTAGAGATTCTCTTCTGGGGGCAGAGAGGCTCCTCTCCGAATTCGACTGTATGTGATATGCGCTGTACATATTATAGTAGCGTTCTATTGTATCTATATGTACTAATAGAAAGTATTCGACGTGTATATTAAACGTAATAAAAGTAATGCGACTCAATTGCGTCAGAGAAATCCCTATCCCTTCCACTGCGAGCACGAAATGTGGCTGAGACAGCAAAACATTTCTTTCGTGAGCCCTGCACCCCTTTATACTGATGTTATTGGTTTTGGTACACGTTCATTTTTGACAATTTATGTTGTTATTTATTTGTTTATTATTTATTATGTTTTACGATTGTTGGACCAGTTGTAACCATGTTCGATATGATACTTCCATATGATAGCGAACAAGTGAGTAAATAATTTAAATTATATTCGTAAAGAAATTTTTGTTTGTAGATTCATCATATTTATCATATGTGTATTATTTATTATTATAAATAGGGACAATATGGACATTTCATCTTCTCGTGGAGTAGAAACGTAGAAATGAAACGGAAATTAAAATTTAATTTTAATTATTTGATACTTCCATTAAACAAAATACATAAAAATAGAAAAGAAATTAGGATTCATGTTCAAGATGTTGGAACAATATAGTTTCTCGCGAACTTTTCAAAATCTTATGAAGCAGAAACGTAGAAATAAGATAACAATTGAAATTTAATTAAAATTATTTTATACTCCAATCAAACGAAATAAATAAAAATAGATCAAAATCAAAATCAAAATAGAAAATATAAGTCAAAATCAAAGATTTAGGAACAACATGATTTCTCATGAACATCTCAGAATCTTGTCAAGTAGAAACGTAAAAATAAAATAAAAATTGAAATTGAATTTCAATTATATTATATTATCCTCCTACAAATAAAATATAAATTATAATTCAAGATCACGTCGTCACACCAGAATGGTTTCGCACGAATCTTTTTTCCCTTTGTCAAGCAGAATACATAGAAATAAAAAAGAAATTATGATTGAATGTGTACAACAAATTTTTCTAATGAAACGCATAGATTCGACCGCGAGGGTCGTGACAAATATTTTCTCTGCGCCCTGTACACAGACTCGGCATCTATGGAAGGGTCCAGCTGCACGCTGAACTCGAACTCTCGAAAGGGTGAAAAACAGAGAACGCAGAGGGAAGGGGAAGTCAGCTTCCTCACCTTGCTGAATGCGCCAGGCTCGTTATAATCAAGAGCACCCTCGAAAGGAACGCACACGCAAAAGGAGCGTCGCATTCAGTCACACCACTTCGTCAGCCTCTCGACCTTATGCCAGGTTTCTGGATTTGTCTCGATGAAAAATTGACTTTTTGGAGGTTCCTGTTTTGTTGGATCAGAAAGTAAGTAATTGTTAAATTCTTGGTTAAATTATAATCAGTATATTTTACACTTCGAATTTACCGCGACATCGTTTATCGCCTATCCTACGCGAAGAGTTTCGTTTGGCTATTTTTCTCTCTACTGTCATTTCTCGAAGTGCGACCCATGTCAAAATTGTATACAGCGTAATCTCGGTTTCGTAACTTTAAGAAATAAATATATTAAAACTTAACAGTAACACTGTGATTGAAAAAAGCGTCTTTAAGACTAGTCATTTGGCTGATCGCTAAAGAAATAAGTACGAATAAAGGTCGATTCAGACAATACGACACGGACCGTCACGTTCCAGCAACGACACGATACGACAAAACATTCAAACACGCGTGTTAATGGAACTATCCACACTGTTCCCGTTGACGGAACGTTCAGGTCGGTGTCTGTCAAGTGTGAATAGTTCCATTAAAACGCGTGTTTTAATGTTTTGTCGTGTCGGTGTCGGTCCGTGTCGTATAGCGTGGATCGACCTTAAATCATCGATAGGTTTAGTGTCGAAAAACATAATCCTAAAAGCACCTTTTGGAAAACGCTTCACGCTCCGCGCGAATTCTCCCCAACGTCAGATATGGATTCCTGCTTGGAGCATGCTCCATCGATCTAACCGTGTGCAAACACCGAGGCGAAGTTTTACATTCAGCCTTTGCAAACGAGTCGAGGGAGATCGATATCTCCCGTCAGATTTGCCCTCGTCCCTAAAAGCCACGTATCTCTTGTCAATCCGTGCACGCACACACACACACAACGAGGTCTCGTGTTCCCTTAATTGTGCTCTGTCGACTCTCCGTCAAAGACAGACCAATCCGTGGAACGGATCTCGATCAACGTACGACTTCGCGAGTAGGATTACCATTCCTGAATCCAAGGTCGGTATTAAACATAGGCCTAAGAATCTTGGCAACGTCAAGCTTTAGGCTTTGGATCTTTGTGACGGCATTTAGCGATTTTTGGGGGTTGAACAATTTGCAATTTTTATGAATTGCTCTTGAGTATAACTTAACCCTTTATTTACTGGCTGGACTTGTAAGTCACGTTAATTTTCTCGTGGTACTGTATTAATTAAACCCTTCGAAACCTATTTGTGACTTTCGAGTCCACTTCAGCTTATGCTTGTGTTTTTTCTTCTCTTGGAAACTCGTTAGAGGACAACTCTATAAGATGATATAAGATCGAGATGGACGCCTAGATTTCAAAAGCTTTTGAGAAATTCAATAAATAAAGGGTTGAAGGGTCAAAACTTTGATCCTCTTTTAATCCTAATTGCCACAGAACAAACTAAGAAAACAACTACAGTGCGAAAGGTTAAAACAATAAAAAAACGGATATGTTATACCATTTATATTTTATTAAAGAAAATTCTAAAGTCTCTTTTGGAGTATTCTTTACACTTTCCCGCGAACTTGATCAAACGGTGTCGTGATTGGCGATTACGCGAAGTTCCAAGATTACTTCACCCTTGTTGTTGCCATCAATTTTCACAGTTTTGCGACCCTGCTCGGGAACAACGATGATATCGTCCAATCCAACCCTCTTAACGGGTGCCTGGACTAATTTGTAACGTGCAAGTGGTAACTCCTCTTTGTTCACCTCGACGAACGGCTTTTCTGACGGCGCGAGCGTGTATACCTGATTCGGACACCAATACGACATTTATGATATGCGTTGCAATTAACGTCGAACGGGGGCTAATATTTATTCGGACATTTTACAATTAATCAGATTAACGTTTGGCCACTCATTGTCCTGGTTTAATTAAATCGATTAGCAACCAACGGTTTTATTCATCAACGTCGACAAAGAGATTCCTGGAGAAGATTTCACTGAACAAAGTAAAGTGCTACAAACGTATGTATGACATGAATGTTGTAAATATTATAGCATATATTAGTCCCTTATTTTTAAATATACATTGCCTATTTACTCTTTCTCACGGTACTAGTTAAAACAAAACTCAAATACAGAAAGTATTAATAACGATATAATTTCTATAATAAAATTCTGAAATTATTTGATTGTGATTTTTAATAAAAATAAAGTAGTAATCGATACAATCGCAGTTGCAATTAGTTTTTCAAGTATTATTTTATCCAACATAATCCTTCCGCAATCAAGTACGCGGCAACAACGCGGAATAGAGAAACAAGCTACTTCTCGTTGCCGCATACTGGAGCATTCCTGCGCCTACGAGATGGCAACCGAACCGACAAACCGACTAGCATAGGTTGCCGCATAAAAGGGGTAACTCTGCGCCTACGAAATGACAATCGAACCGACAAGCAGGCTAACATCGGTTGCTGTATACCAGGGGCACCTCCACGCCTACGGTGTAGCAACCGGGCCTACAAACTGGCTAACTACGGTTGATATCTAACAGGGGCATACTCGCGCCTACTTGATGACAACTAATATTTCGCTTACTTATCGTTCAGGCCGCCGGTGCCGTTCTCCTAACATCTCCCATCATCTCCTGACATCTCCTAACATGTCCTAACATCTCCTAATACCTTCTAACACGTCCCCACAGCTGTACCCACGTGTACACATGTATCGAAATCGCGCCGCATTTTACTCTTGATATCAGGAGCACATGATATGCGAAGAGGTGGCACGCTTGCGCCTACGGACAGGCAACCGGTTCGACATGTCTGTTGGTACAGGTTGCCTAATTCAAGGGGCTAATTTTTGCTAAATTTCGGAATTACTGGCCAATTTTGCATTTTGGCAAAGTCAACAATGTTGCAAATCGCTTCTCCCAAAACCTCCACAATGTTGCAAACCCAACGATGTTGCAAATCGATTCTCTCGGAACTTCAACACTGTTGCAAACCCAACAATGTTGCGAATCGCTCCTCTCAAAATTGTGATGGAAAATGTCGGATTTTTACTCTTGGTATCAGGAGCACATGATATGCAAAGAGGTGGCACGAAGGAAACCTGGTACGTATCGAATTTTGGTCAGAATTTTACTCCTGGTATCAGGAGCACATGATATGCGAAGAGGTGGCACGAAGGAAACCTGGTACGTATCGAATTTTGGTCAGAATTGTACTCCTGGTATCAGGATCACATGATACGCGATGAGGTGGCACGTTTGCGCCTATGAGTAGGCAACCGGCCCGGCGTATGTGTAAGCATGGGATGCCTAATTCAAGGGGCATATTTTCGGTACATATTTTCAGTAGAAGGAATTTTAATGGAAATTAACGGGAAATGTCACGGAAATGGGGGGAAATTAAAGGGATATGTGCCAGGAAATGAAGGGAAATTAATGGGATATGTGTCAAAAAATAGAGTGAAATTAAATGGAACAATTGCAGGAAATGAAGGAAAATTAAAGCGAACTGTATATCAGGAAATAATGAGAAGTTAATGGGAAATGTGCCAGGAAATGAAAGGAAATTAAGGGGATATGACACAGAAATGAAGGGATATTAAAGGAAAATAATGGGGAGTTAATGGGAAATGTGTCAGGAAATGAAGGGAAGTTAATTGGAAATCTACCAGGAAATGAAGGGGAATTAAAGGGAAAATCTCCACGAAGCTATATATGATATCATTGTTTTAGAAAATCTTATTAATACTATATTAAAGCCTGATGATTTAGTTTAAAGGAGAGGAGGACGATTCAATTTATCACTAAAATTAATTTCTCTATCTCCGTGTTAAATAACAAAAAATTAGATAAGCTATCACCTTGTTCAGCTTTATTAACTTTATTAGCTTCATTAGTTTCATGCTAGTTCCTCCCACGTTTGACAGGAAAATGCATTAATATAAGAAAAAGAAGAGATGCCCTCACCTTTTTAACAGGGTGTATCATGTTCTCGGCTTCGTCTTCCCCGGCGTAGAAGCTCAGATCCAGATCGCGCGAAGATTGTTCATTCGGAACGGGGTAAGCCAAGTCACCGTATCGATTTCCATCTGGATTCTGCAAGTAGTAAACCCGTCCATTGATGGAAACTATCAGGATTGCGACGATGGCGAGAACACCTTGATTTCTCATTGTTTCGCTTTTGGCGTGCGACATGAACGAGTTAGCGGACTGTGCTCGACTAAAACTGTCGTCTGATAGAGCCGGTGAAAAATAATGAAATAAAACTTTCCTCCCGGCAGCTGCCGTCGGGCCAGTTAATCCGTTGTAAGGCGATTATAGAACGTACCACGGAATGATTAATTAAGTGGACAACCTGTCAGCGACGAAACGAATCGACGATAGGTAACAAAATCCAGAATCTAAAGATCGTATATTTGCAGGAAAGCAAGTCTTTCGTGTCGCGTGAATGACGTGAAGTTAGAAATCTTTATGCTACGGAATAATTTATTTACATGTAATGATAATTAAATATTAAATTATCCGATTTTCAATAGTTTCGAAATAAAATGTTAACTTCGTAGAAATGTTCACGAGTTTCAGCCTGGCAACGAACGTGTTACAATAATTACTAAAGTAGCAATGAAGACAAATGTACGAAACAAAACCACAGACTTGAAGGTTCGTACAGGGGGTTCAGAGATACCCAGTAAATCCCGGTGCATTGTTCAGGATCCCAGTCGCTTCCGCGTTTAAGGCAGAAAACACGGTTTCCGTTCATAAAGGGGTGAAAGCGGAACGAGCGGGTGCATGCGCATTATTGGAACGCGGCGAGAGATTAAAAACGACTTTTTCCAAAGGATCGGTTCCATTGACTGGGGTGCATTGCGGCAGGTCCTGAATAATGCATGAAATTTGTTCCCCGGAATCGAATCGCTTCTCGTCACCGCCGGCACGAGGACAAGAGAGCGGGCATAAATCTAAATAATTTCAACCCTCGAATTTTTATTATTCCTATGACTACGTCGGCCTCGATGCTGAATATGCATGCGTCGCTTTCCACACTTCGCTCGAGTGTTCCACCTTTGTGTAACTACTCGTTGCGACCGGTTGGGTTTAGGGTGTGGGGGATGATGCGCATCGCGTCTTGCACTTGCAACCCCTACGACCCCGTAATCGTCGAGACGCTCGTTAATCTTATTTCAAAATTGTCACCTTTGTCGAACGATTATCTTAAAATCTACGTTCTTGCGTTTAAAGATTCTTTCTACCTTGTCGTCTAAAAAAAATCGAATTTCTTTATACATTTATGATATACTTTTAAAAATACACAATTTAAATTTTATTAAAAAATTCGTAAAATTAAAGAAGTTACAAGAGGAAAACCATAACAAATATCTCGAAAACAACGAACACTCTGTGTGATTCAAATGTTTCCTGTAATATTTATATAAATTACCATTTACTTTGTTCATTGTTTTCGATGGAGAAATTTTAGGAACGAAGGGATATCGATGGTGTATCAGTTTTAAGAAAAATTTAATGCAACATGGTTCATTGGTCTATATATCACACTTGAAAGGAGAATCTAATATCAAAAATTTATAAGGAGTCAGTCATTACTCGCTCGGAGAGTCTCGATAAATCACGAAAAGAATTAACGAGCAGCGAAGATGACACCGGGTCTTTCCTCTCTCCCTTCGCCGGTGAAATATAGCCGACAACTTTTCTTATATATACTTGAGAGATTTCCTGAGAAGCATACTGTACAGTGGCAGCAGAAGTAGAGGGGAATTATGAAGTGGTTGGGGAGGGAAGCTATACCACAACACCGCAAGGGGGTGAAACTGTTGATACTGGAAGGATCCCCTCTCTACAATCATTATCTTTCTTTCCTTTTTCTTTAATGTACGGAAAAATATTGGAAAGTTCTTACACTACTCGCGTTAACGCTCTCGGAGCCATCTCGTTCCAAAATGTGGAAACAGTGTAACCTCTAAATGATAAACGACACGATTTATAATATTTTATTTATTTGTAATACTGCGCAATGTTGTTGATTTCTTGAAACTCCTCCTCGAGGCCGCGTTACTTTCATAACAATTTCATTTAAAAGTATTATACAGTGTTCCTAGATCAATATACACGCCTATTTCTTGGATAGATTCTTCTATTGGAATCTTCGATAACAACGAATATGGTGTGACAAACATACATGGAAGTACATTCAGTCAACACACGCGATCGAACTGCGTGCATTTAATCACAATGAAATAACAATACATGCTATTACACAATTAGTAAATTCACGATTCACGAAGTTGAGTAACATAATACTTCACGATAAACTAATACAAGTACTCGGCAAAAATTATCTAAATGTGTGTGAACCGACGACATATTTCTACAACGGAAACTTCTGCAGTTCGTTTAATGAAATTGCAGATCCATTCGGTACATGTACACTGAATGCATTTTTAAAACCAATAATTACAGAGACGTTTGAAAACAGCATCTGATCTCACGCGTATTATTGCTACGAGTATTTGGCAGTTTATTTCCAAACAACTTCATATTATCTATTTCGTTAATGCTGCAACTTTCTTGCAAATTTCATTAGTATATTCGCTACATTTTGCCGATCCTCCAAGATCACCCGTTAAACATTTGCCTTCTTTAATTGTTTCGTAGGCAGCGTTTTCGATGATAACTGCTTGTTTATTCAATCCCATATGTTTAAGCATCATTACGGCAGACAGCAATAACGCCGTGGGATTTGCCTTATCTTGACCTGCAATATCTGGAGCAGTTCCGTGTACCTGGTTTTAAATAAAAATATTATTATCAAATCGCACGTTACGCATATATAACAATCAATTATTATCAATAGCTAATGCATACAGATTCGAACAAGGCACCGTTCAAGCCAATATTTCCACTTGGCGTGAGACCAAGCCCTCCTACAAGTCCAGCGCACATATCGGACAGAATGTCTCCGTATAAGTTAGGCATTACGAGTACATCGTATTGACTCGGATCTTGAACCATGTTTAAACACACTGTATCCAGATATCTTTCTTCAAATTTAATGTTAGGAAATTTCTGTGCAGCATCTCGACAGCATCTCAAGAACAAACCGTCCGACATCCTCATTATATTTGCTTTGTGTACAGCGGTTACCTATGAACGCGGTTACAAATTCTCGATTACTTAAAACAATTGAAAATTTTGTTTTACAAAATTCCAATCAAGTACCTTTTTCCTATTATTATCCTGCGCATATTGGAAAGCAAATTCTGCTACTCTACTAGAAGCTTCTTCTGTAATCAATTTTATAGACTGTACAACTCCTTCTACAATCTCGTGTTCTATACCAGAGTATTCTCCCTCTGTGTTTTCTCGAATGGTGACAACATCAACATTGTCGTACAATGTTTTGTAACCTTCTAAGGAACGACATGGTCGCACATTGGCGTACAAGTTGAATTCTCTGGAAAAGAGTAATTATTAATATAATGTTTAATGGAAATATACAAGTTTGTATCTATTATTTCAAGGCTGATTAGAATTCAATCTAAATTTAGTTAAATAATTCAAATAACATGAGTCTATGATGGCATTCACAATTATGTAACGCAAACAATTCAACACAGTCGCATTGAGATTGAGACAATATTCTCGCGTGTACAAGACAAGTGAATTAAATTGCTCTTAATTACACAAAGATAAAATCATTCTTACTTTCTCAATGCAAGATTCAACGATCTGTGTCCTTTTCCAATAGGAGTCATCAATGGTCCTTTCAAACCAATTTTATTCCTGTTGACCGAGTCAATGGCAGCTTGTGGAATACCAAATTTCCCATCTGGACCTTTTACCGGTGTTACATCAACAGATTCCCACTCTATCGGCACCTGGTATATAAGATAACTTTATCAATGTAAAACTATGTATCAAAGAAATGAAAATGTTTAGTTAATACCTTATCTAAAAGTAAACACAATTATTTTTATTAGTACTATCGCGCGAAAGCATAAAATATACGAGCCTGTAGTTGTAAATACTACAAGTTGAGTAATACTGTTATGCAATAGAAGACCTATGATTGTTACCACTCAAATTTGTTCATTCGTGCTAAGAAATGTTGCATAGTTCTCTCAGGACATAAAAAGCAATTGATACATCGCCATTGTATATAAACAAACTTATATAAATCCATGCACTAAGTTACTCGAATATGACATACAAATATGATACATGTTTTTACATATCTATAAAAAAAATATACAAAATAAAAAAACATACCTTAACTACAATAAGAGCAGACTGAATTAGCCTACAATTGGATCAACCTGTATAAGAGCAAGATTAAAATAAACTCTTTAAGGTTAGTAGTAGGACAAATAGGGTCACCTTGTAAGATTCAAACCACGAATAATCCATAAATCAATGTGTATAAACATTTGGTTCGTGATAACTATTGCAGTAAAAAATGTAATAAAAGTGTTGCCATCAATAAACATTACTACTTCTAACTCATTGACATGCACATTACATAAAAAATTCCGTGCACAAGAGAAACGTCGTTACATTAAAGTTTTATGTAAAAGTTAGAGAGAAAAAAAAACCCACCCTACCTTGGCAGTGTCAAAGATCTTTTGAACAGCAGCAGAAATTTCGGGTCCGATACCGTCTCCAGGGATAAGGGTACATTTCTGAACTTTACTGCTATAAAAGCAACCAACTCCGATTTTCGGAATCTGTTAATAAAATATCGATGTAATTCACAATTATCGAGAAGGACATGCAACAAACGACGTCGTACGTCGTAGAATAGGATATCAGGAACATGATCGGAAATTGACATTCGAAAAATGAAAAAGTGGAAACGATGAATGATATAAGAATAGGAGAGACTGCCAAGATATTACAGCCAAGCAGACGGATATATAACCAATCTGTAGAGAATTCTAACCTTTCAATTTGGGAAGAAGTAGGGTTACGCTTAGGACACTGACTGTTCCGAGGGTTTCTTGATCGGCACATGTTACTTACTGAGTTTCGTATCCACTGAGCTGCCATTCTCTCAATAAACTTTACAATAAAAAAATGAACCTCTACCAGCCAAATAAGTGTGCACGTCAGAAGGAATACCAGAAACCAAAGAAGAAGAACGGGCTACGCTCGTGATTGGTTCCCGCGAGATGATGTCTTCTGCTATTCAGAAACGGGAGATAGCGGACGACATATAAGACCTGACGAGTGGCTCCACATATAACGATATACTTATTCACGCGAAAAATACCCAATGGCGAATAACTCGAATAAATCTTAACGACTGACGTTATCCTTTTAATTGTTTTAATAATACCTCTAGAAAGTAACAATGGACCTAAGTTAAATTATCGCAGATTAAACGTTTACGAAACATTTGAAAAGTATGACCGCCTATTTATGTTCAAACGTGAATTCTATCAAGTAAAATTTGATTGGTCATCAATTGAATTTTCAACCCTTCACGAACAAACGTCTTTGCAGGACTATTTGTAGAATATTTTATAGCAATTTGCCGAAAATAACGTGAATATAAAATCACTTTATTCAAGGTGTACGTTCTAATTTTATTTAATCGACTGTTATATATTTATTTAAGGAAACCAAGTTTTATTCCTCAGGATACGTTCACAAAATATTTCGAAAGATACTAGATCGTATTTCAGGTTATGTTCGCCTGGATTCTAGTAACACGACCACATGACCCGAGACAGGGTCGAAGCAACAAAACTTTGCACCTCGAATAAATACAAATTCAAAATTTGTGCAGTTTACTGTTTTATACAATTACAATTCTACAGTGAGAATATATACAAATATCAAATAAAACGAGATGAATCAAGGTGTAGAGCAGCTTCATAATTACTGCAATATTATTATACTGTACTGTTGTATGCTATCCTTGTACTTATTTTATTCAAGTAATGCATGACATACATACGCTTTATCTTATTATGTTTTGACTCACCACGAGTTTTTAAAAGTCACAAGGTTATGTTAGATACTGGACTATACTAATAGTCATACTAATTAACTATACTAACATATTATGATATAATATCTACTTATTGAACTGATCAGTCGCTAGTTGAAGATACAAATAGTTATTAGGATTTTTGGTCGTAATTGGTTATATTAATATAAGATCACAGTTTTTAATTCTTTTATATTGGGTTCTTTTAAGAAGTGTGTGAATTGATATAGACTCTATATTATAGAGGTTTGAATTTGTTATTTTCAAGATGTGCTAACATATTGTGTTTTGTTTCTTGAAATTCTAGTCATCAGGAGACGCGGTAACATCTTCACAGCTTCGATATTAACTGATATCTTGTAGTTTCATAAAGCAAAGAATCGTATTAATTATAAATTTATAAAAGTAAAATAATAATTAAAACGTATCAGTGGCGCCATTTAGCAGCAACGGTGAGAACTATCTTCACTACAAACTTGGGTATTTTCTCACCGATGGTGCTACTGCTGGAAAATTGCAAGGGTTCTGATCCAAACTTCCAAAATTAATTCAATTCTTGACCGCTAAATATTTCTTGGTCCATGAAACGGAACACATCCTCAAAGAATATAACATTAAACTGTAAAGTCGATGCCCAAAACCACTCATACTAGTAAATCTACAGTCCTTTCTAACGTTCTAACAATTTCCCTTCGTATCCACATGTAATTTCCTTTAATTTCCCTTCATTTCGCTGCAATAACTACATACAAGGTTTGCGACTTTGTTGAATTTAAAAGATTCCCGATTTGCAACCCTGTTTCCTCTAGAAAATGCCAATATCGTAACGGGAAGCTTCAAGTTTGCAACATTGTTGAATTTTAAAAGTTTTCGATTTAGAACTTTACACCTGTGAAAAATGAAGTTGGTGAGGTGTTAGGCTTTCAAGTACTGTCAGAGAATGTTAGGTTGTCGAGTCATTGTTCACAGAACTTGTTATTTTATTATTATTATTATTATTATTACTATAGTTATTTCGATGAAGTAAATTATGTACATTAAAATGTAATCACACTCTGTATTTCAATTTTAATAGTAGGCAATGCTAAATACACTCCTATCAATCCTAAAGAATAATTTTATTTAAAATGTAATAAATATACATATAGATTATAAATATTATAGATCACTGTTTATACATAGGACTCGTGGAACCTCAGACATTCGAGATGTTCTTTTTTTTTTTTTTAAAAGAACAGGGGACTACTTCCAATGGCACTAA
>NW_026534731.1:0-16327 GCF_026225885.1 Hylaeus anthracinus
TTTAAACATAACCAAGCAAAATACTTACTAATTAAATTCTTGTAGTACTTTCACCCCACTTTCTAGCACCACGAAATACCATTCAATAACTTGCGCAATCAATGCTGAACTGCACGTCCAATTTCTGTCTAACAATTTCAAATTTCCCAATTCCTCCAGTTTAGAGGCCACGAAACCGATCAACATGACGACAACCACAGGCGATCCGTCGACCCTGAAGAGTCCAGCCTCCCTGTCCGGCGGCGACTTGGTCTCACGTCTGTTGGCAGCGACCCCTCCGTACCTCTACAATGTTCCATTGACG
This sequence comes from Hylaeus anthracinus, assembly GCF_026225885.1. NCBI lineage: Eukaryota > Metazoa > Arthropoda > Insecta > Hymenoptera > Colletidae > Hylaeus > Hylaeus anthracinus. The sequence goes on from NW_026534731.1 coordinate 305, forward strand.
CCTCACAGCTTCTTCTTCAGCGAGATGTTGCGCTCGTTCGTCCAAGCAAAGACGGAGGCATCGTCGACGGGAACAACAGCGAGCGCGCCGAGACGTCGGAAGAGATCTTGGAGGGACGCGAGGGATCGCCCTCTGGAACTGACCACGAAGGAGAGACACCATCACCACCATCACCATCACCATCAGCAACAGGAGAAGTACTTTCACGGTCAGCAACAGCAGCAGCAGCAACAGCACCAGCAGCAAACGGAAGCCAGGTTGGAGAACAGGGGCAAGCAGAGCGACGGTTACGAGACAGAGAGCAAAGTAGGAAACTTCGAGCAGAAACCGAACTTCGGTGGCGATATACTGAAGCCAGTCGACGAGAACAAGGCAGACTTCAGCAAACAGAGCAGGAGTTACTTCGACGAGCGACCGCGTCACTTCGAGCAAGCCCAACCCCCCGAGAACATCTTTCCCAGCGAGTTGCCGAAGGTGAAACCCGAAGAGACTCACACCGCGGATCGCAAGAACTGCAGTTATAGCGAGCGAAGCACCTACGACGAGCGCACGAAGAGCACGCTCGGCGGCCAGGAGCTGCCTCTGTTGTCGGACCAAAAGAAGCTCGACTTCTCCAGGAATTTTCTCCCCGGACTCCCCGGGAGGGGTTGCGACATGCTGCAAGGTGTTAAGGGATTCGGTTTACCTGGGAACGTGACGAACCCTGATTTCCTCCCCAGCCCTCTCTGGTACCCGCCTTATCCGATGCCTCAATCCTATCCAGGCATCGACCCGCTGCATTTCTTCATCGACCTACGCGTGTCGGGGCACATCTGGGATAGGAAGCTCAGCGAGAGGCAGCTACCGTTCAAAGGCAAGCACTGTTCGGCGTTCAGCGTGCCGCAATCGAAGGAATACAACAGTAACAGGCCGTTGAATCTGACTAGGGACGAAGCGAGCACCTCGAGGACCACGGAGGAGAACTCGCACGGTACCAATCACATCCTCAGACACCTGACCAGGACGTACAGGAACATAAGCCAAGCACAGAACGTCTCGAGAAGCGAAACGTCCACGACGGAGAGCGAGGAGAGTCCGAAGGATGGTGATAACAGTGAGTGATTGCTTTCGGTGTTTGCGTTCGGTGTTGCGTTCGGTGTTGCGTGGCTCTGGAGCTTGTTGCGTGGTCGTCTGACAAGATTTAAGAAGGCATGCTCTGATTCGTTCCTAATTAAGATTGATAACTAAGGTTAAGTATCTGAGTAAGAAATAAAAACGGAAGGAAGATCGGAGAAACCTTTGGTTCACTCTAAAAACCAAGACTTCCAGATGTAACCGTGTCCTTTGGGTAAGATACTCCGATGTTCTGGGAGCTTGACTTCGATAATTCTCTAGCTAACTTCTTCAAGTAAGAAGGCATTAATCGGAGATCTGAAAATTTTCGATTTTTGTTGTTGTACATTTTCTTAACACGTCTCGGACGCCACGTCGCCCATACGCGACAGAGCTTTTCATTAACAATAAGGAGCTTGAACGATTTTGGGGACCAGTGTACAACTGAGAGGGTTGGTTGATAAACTGAACATTTTTCTTAGCTTTTAATTGATACTTTTTTGGAATTTTCACTGTAGGGCCATGTTTGATATGTTGTTAAATATATATTAAAAAGTGAATTGGCACAGGTTCGATAGTCTCAGAGTTTCTGCTTCTAAAGTAGTGAAAAATAACATCGCAAAAGACATTCCTTTTTTTGGAAATGGACTTTCTACAAAGAAATTTTAGAAACTACCATCTACGAAACTTCAGAAACTTCAGCTTGAAACACCAGTCTGATTATCTTGGTATACTTAAAATTTATAATATTTTCAGTTATATCGACGAGATGGATATATGTAGAAACAGTTCTTCTAATGTAAAAAGAACATTGACAATGCCCAGAGAAAAATTGAATTTCGATACTCCTTCATAAAAAGGAATGTCTTTTGCAATGTTATTCTTCACTATTTTAAAAACAGATACTCTGAGACTATCGAACCTACATTGATTCAATTTTTAACAGATATTTAACGACATTTCAAAAATGCCACACTGTGCTTCAAATGAAAATTCCGAAAGATATTGATTAAAATCTACGAAAGATGTGAAGTACAGCAATTTTAAAGTTTAGCAAGCACAAACCCTCTCAGTTGTGCACTGGCTGGAAAGGAAGTTACTAATCGATACGAAATTTTGTTGCAAACCAGACGAAAGATTCCCGAAAACGGAGAACACCGCCGCCACGTCGTCGAGTCAGGAAGAAGGGAGGAAGGATCTGCGAGCGTTGATTGGCCTCGAGCTGGTCGTCGACTACGTGAAAGAGCCGAAGGGGGATCCCGCGAGCGAGCAGGCTTCGCAAGTAACCGAATAACTCGCGAAAATCGAACGAATATCTTCCGATCTCGCCTGCACGAATAGGTATAGACTCAGACATCGCTCGACTACGTCGTTCACGGTAATATAGGAAGCTCTGAACGTTATCGTCGTCAAAACGATCGAATCCTCTCGATTGATACTAAACGAGGCTTCGTCAGGCCTCAAATATCTGATTGGATCTACCATTCTGTTTTCTAATATACGTCATCGACACGAATGATAATAACCGAAATGAATTGCACGCGTTTGCTTTCTCCACAGGTGTTCTTTCTACTTTCCAGTTTATGTTCAACGTGCTGACGCACTTTGATGCATTTTGATATCCGGTGATAACTAGACCGCGGATCTTGATGCGTTTATAGAAAATTTGAATGTGCAAGAAGCTACTAAATGCAAACAATATACAAGAATATAAGAATGATTGAAAGTAAAGTTTACGTTATAATATTTGCAGAATAAAATAAATTCCTATTTAGGCACGTTCGCGAAAATTTTATTTTTCATAAAGATCCGCAGTCTAGCGATAACGAATAATTGTTTTCGATAGAAAATTGTACGCGGAAAGTCATGTATATGGCCACGTTGAAGCTCGATTCGTTATTTTTAAAAAATTCGTAAAAGTTCTTTTAAAAGTATTAGGTTGTCCGTAAAGTTTCTTTCGTCAGTTGCATTCAATTATTTTCTGTGGCGGTGTTTATATAAATAGACAATCTAATTTCTTAGACATTGATGCTGTAACAGTAATGGAGCGAAATGAATTGTACACAATTTTGTAATGTAACATAAAACACGAAATATTGTGTATGAATTAATTATTAATAAAACGAAAGAAAGTTTTGGGACAACCTAATACATCTCATAGTCAGTGACGATGTTTTGAACGTAACCAGTTCTAATCTGACCGATTTCTCGAGGATCCTTTTCGAGCCACGATTAACCAGCACGGAACTAACCTTTTGATATCGCAGCATGGCACTTTCGAGACACCGAGTCTTTGGTTCGGCAATCTTTGCGACTCTAACTTTTCACCATTCTCTAACAGACTTTTTCCTATCGTTACATTCGAGGCTCGATTTAAAGAGTCACCTCTTAGGAAGGAGACGGGAGATCTTAGAGATTCTCTTCTGGGGGCAGAGAGGCTCCTCTCCGAATTCGACTGTATGTGATATGCGCTGTACATATTATAGTAGCGTTCTATTGTATCTATATGTACTAATAGAAAGTATTCGACGTGTATATTAAACGTAATAAAAGTAATGCGACTCAATTGCGTCAGAGAAATCCCTATCCCTTCCACTGCGAGCACGAAATGTGGCTGAGACAGCAAAACATTTCTTTCGTGAGCCCTGCACCCCTTTATACTGATGTTATTGGTTTTGGTACACGTTCATTTTTGACAATTTATGTTGTTATTTATTTGTTTATTATTTATTATGTTTTACGATTGTTGGACCAGTTGTAACCATGTTCGATATGATACTTCCATATGATAGCGAACAAGTGAGTAAATAATTTAAATTATATTCGTAAAGAAATTTTTGTTTGTAGATTCATCATATTTATCATATGTGTATTATTTATTATTATAAATAGGGACAATATGGACATTTCATCTTCTCGTGGAGTAGAAACGTAGAAATGAAACGGAAATTAAAATTTAATTTTAATTATTTGATACTTCCATTAAACAAAATACATAAAAATAGAAAAGAAATTAGGATTCATGTTCAAGATGTTGGAACAATATAGTTTCTCGCGAACTTTTCAAAATCTTATGAAGCAGAAACGTAGAAATAAGATAACAATTGAAATTTAATTAAAATTATTTTATACTCCAATCAAACGAAATAAATAAAAATAGATCAAAATCAAAATCAAAATAGAAAATATAAGTCAAAATCAAAGATTTAGGAACAACATGATTTCTCATGAACATCTCAGAATCTTGTCAAGTAGAAACGTAAAAATAAAATAAAAATTGAAATTGAATTTCAATTATATTATATTATCCTCCTACAAATAAAATATAAATTATAATTCAAGATCACGTCGTCACACCAGAATGGTTTCGCACGAATCTTTTTTCCCTTTGTCAAGCAGAATACATAGAAATAAAAAAGAAATTATGATTGAATGTGTACAACAAATTTTTCTAATGAAACGCATAGATTCGACCGCGAGGGTCGTGACAAATATTTTCTCTGCGCCCTGTACACAGACTCGGCATCTATGGAAGGGTCCAGCTGCACGCTGAACTCGAACTCTCGAAAGGGTGAAAAACAGAGAACGCAGAGGGAAGGGGAAGTCAGCTTCCTCACCTTGCTGAATGCGCCAGGCTCGTTATAATCAAGAGCACCCTCGAAAGGAACGCACACGCAAAAGGAGCGTCGCATTCAGTCACACCACTTCGTCAGCCTCTCGACCTTATGCCAGGTTTCTGGATTTGTCTCGATGAAAAATTGACTTTTTGGAGGTTCCTGTTTTGTTGGATCAGAAAGTAAGTAATTGTTAAATTCTTGGTTAAATTATAATCAGTATATTTTACACTTCGAATTTACCGCGACATCGTTTATCGCCTATCCTACGCGAAGAGTTTCGTTTGGCTATTTTTCTCTCTACTGTCATTTCTCGAAGTGCGACCCATGTCAAAATTGTATACAGCGTAATCTCGGTTTCGTAACTTTAAGAAATAAATATATTAAAACTTAACAGTAACACTGTGATTGAAAAAAGCGTCTTTAAGACTAGTCATTTGGCTGATCGCTAAAGAAATAAGTACGAATAAAGGTCGATTCAGACAATACGACACGGACCGTCACGTTCCAGCAACGACACGATACGACAAAACATTCAAACACGCGTGTTAATGGAACTATCCACACTGTTCCCGTTGACGGAACGTTCAGGTCGGTGTCTGTCAAGTGTGAATAGTTCCATTAAAACGCGTGTTTTAATGTTTTGTCGTGTCGGTGTCGGTCCGTGTCGTATAGCGTGGATCGACCTTAAATCATCGATAGGTTTAGTGTCGAAAAACATAATCCTAAAAGCACCTTTTGGAAAACGCTTCACGCTCCGCGCGAATTCTCCCCAACGTCAGATATGGATTCCTGCTTGGAGCATGCTCCATCGATCTAACCGTGTGCAAACACCGAGGCGAAGTTTTACATTCAGCCTTTGCAAACGAGTCGAGGGAGATCGATATCTCCCGTCAGATTTGCCCTCGTCCCTAAAAGCCACGTATCTCTTGTCAATCCGTGCACGCACACACACACACAACGAGGTCTCGTGTTCCCTTAATTGTGCTCTGTCGACTCTCCGTCAAAGACAGACCAATCCGTGGAACGGATCTCGATCAACGTACGACTTCGCGAGTAGGATTACCATTCCTGAATCCAAGGTCGGTATTAAACATAGGCCTAAGAATCTTGGCAACGTCAAGCTTTAGGCTTTGGATCTTTGTGACGGCATTTAGCGATTTTTGGGGGTTGAACAATTTGCAATTTTTATGAATTGCTCTTGAGTATAACTTAACCCTTTATTTACTGGCTGGACTTGTAAGTCACGTTAATTTTCTCGTGGTACTGTATTAATTAAACCCTTCGAAACCTATTTGTGACTTTCGAGTCCACTTCAGCTTATGCTTGTGTTTTTTCTTCTCTTGGAAACTCGTTAGAGGACAACTCTATAAGATGATATAAGATCGAGATGGACGCCTAGATTTCAAAAGCTTTTGAGAAATTCAATAAATAAAGGGTTGAAGGGTCAAAACTTTGATCCTCTTTTAATCCTAATTGCCACAGAACAAACTAAGAAAACAACTACAGTGCGAAAGGTTAAAACAATAAAAAAACGGATATGTTATACCATTTATATTTTATTAAAGAAAATTCTAAAGTCTCTTTTGGAGTATTCTTTACACTTTCCCGCGAACTTGATCAAACGGTGTCGTGATTGGCGATTACGCGAAGTTCCAAGATTACTTCACCCTTGTTGTTGCCATCAATTTTCACAGTTTTGCGACCCTGCTCGGGAACAACGATGATATCGTCCAATCCAACCCTCTTAACGGGTGCCTGGACTAATTTGTAACGTGCAAGTGGTAACTCCTCTTTGTTCACCTCGACGAACGGCTTTTCTGACGGCGCGAGCGTGTATACCTGATTCGGACACCAATACGACATTTATGATATGCGTTGCAATTAACGTCGAACGGGGGCTAATATTTATTCGGACATTTTACAATTAATCAGATTAACGTTTGGCCACTCATTGTCCTGGTTTAATTAAATCGATTAGCAACCAACGGTTTTATTCATCAACGTCGACAAAGAGATTCCTGGAGAAGATTTCACTGAACAAAGTAAAGTGCTACAAACGTATGTATGACATGAATGTTGTAAATATTATAGCATATATTAGTCCCTTATTTTTAAATATACATTGCCTATTTACTCTTTCTCACGGTACTAGTTAAAACAAAACTCAAATACAGAAAGTATTAATAACGATATAATTTCTATAATAAAATTCTGAAATTATTTGATTGTGATTTTTAATAAAAATAAAGTAGTAATCGATACAATCGCAGTTGCAATTAGTTTTTCAAGTATTATTTTATCCAACATAATCCTTCCGCAATCAAGTACGCGGCAACAACGCGGAATAGAGAAACAAGCTACTTCTCGTTGCCGCATACTGGAGCATTCCTGCGCCTACGAGATGGCAACCGAACCGACAAACCGACTAGCATAGGTTGCCGCATAAAAGGGGTAACTCTGCGCCTACGAAATGACAATCGAACCGACAAGCAGGCTAACATCGGTTGCTGTATACCAGGGGCACCTCCACGCCTACGGTGTAGCAACCGGGCCTACAAACTGGCTAACTACGGTTGATATCTAACAGGGGCATACTCGCGCCTACTTGATGACAACTAATATTTCGCTTACTTATCGTTCAGGCCGCCGGTGCCGTTCTCCTAACATCTCCCATCATCTCCTGACATCTCCTAACATGTCCTAACATCTCCTAATACCTTCTAACACGTCCCCACAGCTGTACCCACGTGTACACATGTATCGAAATCGCGCCGCATTTTACTCTTGATATCAGGAGCACATGATATGCGAAGAGGTGGCACGCTTGCGCCTACGGACAGGCAACCGGTTCGACATGTCTGTTGGTACAGGTTGCCTAATTCAAGGGGCTAATTTTTGCTAAATTTCGGAATTACTGGCCAATTTTGCATTTTGGCAAAGTCAACAATGTTGCAAATCGCTTCTCCCAAAACCTCCACAATGTTGCAAACCCAACGATGTTGCAAATCGATTCTCTCGGAACTTCAACACTGTTGCAAACCCAACAATGTTGCGAATCGCTCCTCTCAAAATTGTGATGGAAAATGTCGGATTTTTACTCTTGGTATCAGGAGCACATGATATGCAAAGAGGTGGCACGAAGGAAACCTGGTACGTATCGAATTTTGGTCAGAATTTTACTCCTGGTATCAGGAGCACATGATATGCGAAGAGGTGGCACGAAGGAAACCTGGTACGTATCGAATTTTGGTCAGAATTGTACTCCTGGTATCAGGATCACATGATACGCGATGAGGTGGCACGTTTGCGCCTATGAGTAGGCAACCGGCCCGGCGTATGTGTAAGCATGGGATGCCTAATTCAAGGGGCATATTTTCGGTACATATTTTCAGTAGAAGGAATTTTAATGGAAATTAACGGGAAATGTCACGGAAATGGGGGGAAATTAAAGGGATATGTGCCAGGAAATGAAGGGAAATTAATGGGATATGTGTCAAAAAATAGAGTGAAATTAAATGGAACAATTGCAGGAAATGAAGGAAAATTAAAGCGAACTGTATATCAGGAAATAATGAGAAGTTAATGGGAAATGTGCCAGGAAATGAAAGGAAATTAAGGGGATATGACACAGAAATGAAGGGATATTAAAGGAAAATAATGGGGAGTTAATGGGAAATGTGTCAGGAAATGAAGGGAAGTTAATTGGAAATCTACCAGGAAATGAAGGGGAATTAAAGGGAAAATCTCCACGAAGCTATATATGATATCATTGTTTTAGAAAATCTTATTAATACTATATTAAAGCCTGATGATTTAGTTTAAAGGAGAGGAGGACGATTCAATTTATCACTAAAATTAATTTCTCTATCTCCGTGTTAAATAACAAAAAATTAGATAAGCTATCACCTTGTTCAGCTTTATTAACTTTATTAGCTTCATTAGTTTCATGCTAGTTCCTCCCACGTTTGACAGGAAAATGCATTAATATAAGAAAAAGAAGAGATGCCCTCACCTTTTTAACAGGGTGTATCATGTTCTCGGCTTCGTCTTCCCCGGCGTAGAAGCTCAGATCCAGATCGCGCGAAGATTGTTCATTCGGAACGGGGTAAGCCAAGTCACCGTATCGATTTCCATCTGGATTCTGCAAGTAGTAAACCCGTCCATTGATGGAAACTATCAGGATTGCGACGATGGCGAGAACACCTTGATTTCTCATTGTTTCGCTTTTGGCGTGCGACATGAACGAGTTAGCGGACTGTGCTCGACTAAAACTGTCGTCTGATAGAGCCGGTGAAAAATAATGAAATAAAACTTTCCTCCCGGCAGCTGCCGTCGGGCCAGTTAATCCGTTGTAAGGCGATTATAGAACGTACCACGGAATGATTAATTAAGTGGACAACCTGTCAGCGACGAAACGAATCGACGATAGGTAACAAAATCCAGAATCTAAAGATCGTATATTTGCAGGAAAGCAAGTCTTTCGTGTCGCGTGAATGACGTGAAGTTAGAAATCTTTATGCTACGGAATAATTTATTTACATGTAATGATAATTAAATATTAAATTATCCGATTTTCAATAGTTTCGAAATAAAATGTTAACTTCGTAGAAATGTTCACGAGTTTCAGCCTGGCAACGAACGTGTTACAATAATTACTAAAGTAGCAATGAAGACAAATGTACGAAACAAAACCACAGACTTGAAGGTTCGTACAGGGGGTTCAGAGATACCCAGTAAATCCCGGTGCATTGTTCAGGATCCCAGTCGCTTCCGCGTTTAAGGCAGAAAACACGGTTTCCGTTCATAAAGGGGTGAAAGCGGAACGAGCGGGTGCATGCGCATTATTGGAACGCGGCGAGAGATTAAAAACGACTTTTTCCAAAGGATCGGTTCCATTGACTGGGGTGCATTGCGGCAGGTCCTGAATAATGCATGAAATTTGTTCCCCGGAATCGAATCGCTTCTCGTCACCGCCGGCACGAGGACAAGAGAGCGGGCATAAATCTAAATAATTTCAACCCTCGAATTTTTATTATTCCTATGACTACGTCGGCCTCGATGCTGAATATGCATGCGTCGCTTTCCACACTTCGCTCGAGTGTTCCACCTTTGTGTAACTACTCGTTGCGACCGGTTGGGTTTAGGGTGTGGGGGATGATGCGCATCGCGTCTTGCACTTGCAACCCCTACGACCCCGTAATCGTCGAGACGCTCGTTAATCTTATTTCAAAATTGTCACCTTTGTCGAACGATTATCTTAAAATCTACGTTCTTGCGTTTAAAGATTCTTTCTACCTTGTCGTCTAAAAAAAATCGAATTTCTTTATACATTTATGATATACTTTTAAAAATACACAATTTAAATTTTATTAAAAAATTCGTAAAATTAAAGAAGTTACAAGAGGAAAACCATAACAAATATCTCGAAAACAACGAACACTCTGTGTGATTCAAATGTTTCCTGTAATATTTATATAAATTACCATTTACTTTGTTCATTGTTTTCGATGGAGAAATTTTAGGAACGAAGGGATATCGATGGTGTATCAGTTTTAAGAAAAATTTAATGCAACATGGTTCATTGGTCTATATATCACACTTGAAAGGAGAATCTAATATCAAAAATTTATAAGGAGTCAGTCATTACTCGCTCGGAGAGTCTCGATAAATCACGAAAAGAATTAACGAGCAGCGAAGATGACACCGGGTCTTTCCTCTCTCCCTTCGCCGGTGAAATATAGCCGACAACTTTTCTTATATATACTTGAGAGATTTCCTGAGAAGCATACTGTACAGTGGCAGCAGAAGTAGAGGGGAATTATGAAGTGGTTGGGGAGGGAAGCTATACCACAACACCGCAAGGGGGTGAAACTGTTGATACTGGAAGGATCCCCTCTCTACAATCATTATCTTTCTTTCCTTTTTCTTTAATGTACGGAAAAATATTGGAAAGTTCTTACACTACTCGCGTTAACGCTCTCGGAGCCATCTCGTTCCAAAATGTGGAAACAGTGTAACCTCTAAATGATAAACGACACGATTTATAATATTTTATTTATTTGTAATACTGCGCAATGTTGTTGATTTCTTGAAACTCCTCCTCGAGGCCGCGTTACTTTCATAACAATTTCATTTAAAAGTATTATACAGTGTTCCTAGATCAATATACACGCCTATTTCTTGGATAGATTCTTCTATTGGAATCTTCGATAACAACGAATATGGTGTGACAAACATACATGGAAGTACATTCAGTCAACACACGCGATCGAACTGCGTGCATTTAATCACAATGAAATAACAATACATGCTATTACACAATTAGTAAATTCACGATTCACGAAGTTGAGTAACATAATACTTCACGATAAACTAATACAAGTACTCGGCAAAAATTATCTAAATGTGTGTGAACCGACGACATATTTCTACAACGGAAACTTCTGCAGTTCGTTTAATGAAATTGCAGATCCATTCGGTACATGTACACTGAATGCATTTTTAAAACCAATAATTACAGAGACGTTTGAAAACAGCATCTGATCTCACGCGTATTATTGCTACGAGTATTTGGCAGTTTATTTCCAAACAACTTCATATTATCTATTTCGTTAATGCTGCAACTTTCTTGCAAATTTCATTAGTATATTCGCTACATTTTGCCGATCCTCCAAGATCACCCGTTAAACATTTGCCTTCTTTAATTGTTTCGTAGGCAGCGTTTTCGATGATAACTGCTTGTTTATTCAATCCCATATGTTTAAGCATCATTACGGCAGACAGCAATAACGCCGTGGGATTTGCCTTATCTTGACCTGCAATATCTGGAGCAGTTCCGTGTACCTGGTTTTAAATAAAAATATTATTATCAAATCGCACGTTACGCATATATAACAATCAATTATTATCAATAGCTAATGCATACAGATTCGAACAAGGCACCGTTCAAGCCAATATTTCCACTTGGCGTGAGACCAAGCCCTCCTACAAGTCCAGCGCACATATCGGACAGAATGTCTCCGTATAAGTTAGGCATTACGAGTACATCGTATTGACTCGGATCTTGAACCATGTTTAAACACACTGTATCCAGATATCTTTCTTCAAATTTAATGTTAGGAAATTTCTGTGCAGCATCTCGACAGCATCTCAAGAACAAACCGTCCGACATCCTCATTATATTTGCTTTGTGTACAGCGGTTACCTATGAACGCGGTTACAAATTCTCGATTACTTAAAACAATTGAAAATTTTGTTTTACAAAATTCCAATCAAGTACCTTTTTCCTATTATTATCCTGCGCATATTGGAAAGCAAATTCTGCTACTCTACTAGAAGCTTCTTCTGTAATCAATTTTATAGACTGTACAACTCCTTCTACAATCTCGTGTTCTATACCAGAGTATTCTCCCTCTGTGTTTTCTCGAATGGTGACAACATCAACATTGTCGTACAATGTTTTGTAACCTTCTAAGGAACGACATGGTCGCACATTGGCGTACAAGTTGAATTCTCTGGAAAAGAGTAATTATTAATATAATGTTTAATGGAAATATACAAGTTTGTATCTATTATTTCAAGGCTGATTAGAATTCAATCTAAATTTAGTTAAATAATTCAAATAACATGAGTCTATGATGGCATTCACAATTATGTAACGCAAACAATTCAACACAGTCGCATTGAGATTGAGACAATATTCTCGCGTGTACAAGACAAGTGAATTAAATTGCTCTTAATTACACAAAGATAAAATCATTCTTACTTTCTCAATGCAAGATTCAACGATCTGTGTCCTTTTCCAATAGGAGTCATCAATGGTCCTTTCAAACCAATTTTATTCCTGTTGACCGAGTCAATGGCAGCTTGTGGAATACCAAATTTCCCATCTGGACCTTTTACCGGTGTTACATCAACAGATTCCCACTCTATCGGCACCTGGTATATAAGATAACTTTATCAATGTAAAACTATGTATCAAAGAAATGAAAATGTTTAGTTAATACCTTATCTAAAAGTAAACACAATTATTTTTATTAGTACTATCGCGCGAAAGCATAAAATATACGAGCCTGTAGTTGTAAATACTACAAGTTGAGTAATACTGTTATGCAATAGAAGACCTATGATTGTTACCACTCAAATTTGTTCATTCGTGCTAAGAAATGTTGCATAGTTCTCTCAGGACATAAAAAGCAATTGATACATCGCCATTGTATATAAACAAACTTATATAAATCCATGCACTAAGTTACTCGAATATGACATACAAATATGATACATGTTTTTACATATCTATAAAAAAAATATACAAAATAAAAAAACATACCTTAACTACAATAAGAGCAGACTGAATTAGCCTACAATTGGATCAACCTGTATAAGAGCAAGATTAAAATAAACTCTTTAAGGTTAGTAGTAGGACAAATAGGGTCACCTTGTAAGATTCAAACCACGAATAATCCATAAATCAATGTGTATAAACATTTGGTTCGTGATAACTATTGCAGTAAAAAATGTAATAAAAGTGTTGCCATCAATAAACATTACTACTTCTAACTCATTGACATGCACATTACATAAAAAATTCCGTGCACAAGAGAAACGTCGTTACATTAAAGTTTTATGTAAAAGTTAGAGAGAAAAAAAAACCCACCCTACCTTGGCAGTGTCAAAGATCTTTTGAACAGCAGCAGAAATTTCGGGTCCGATACCGTCTCCAGGGATAAGGGTACATTTCTGAACTTTACTGCTATAAAAGCAACCAACTCCGATTTTCGGAATCTGTTAATAAAATATCGATGTAATTCACAATTATCGAGAAGGACATGCAACAAACGACGTCGTACGTCGTAGAATAGGATATCAGGAACATGATCGGAAATTGACATTCGAAAAATGAAAAAGTGGAAACGATGAATGATATAAGAATAGGAGAGACTGCCAAGATATTACAGCCAAGCAGACGGATATATAACCAATCTGTAGAGAATTCTAACCTTTCAATTTGGGAAGAAGTAGGGTTACGCTTAGGACACTGACTGTTCCGAGGGTTTCTTGATCGGCACATGTTACTTACTGAGTTTCGTATCCACTGAGCTGCCATTCTCTCAATAAACTTTACAATAAAAAAATGAACCTCTACCAGCCAAATAAGTGTGCACGTCAGAAGGAATACCAGAAACCAAAGAAGAAGAACGGGCTACGCTCGTGATTGGTTCCCGCGAGATGATGTCTTCTGCTATTCAGAAACGGGAGATAGCGGACGACATATAAGACCTGACGAGTGGCTCCACATATAACGATATACTTATTCACGCGAAAAATACCCAATGGCGAATAACTCGAATAAATCTTAACGACTGACGTTATCCTTTTAATTGTTTTAATAATACCTCTAGAAAGTAACAATGGACCTAAGTTAAATTATCGCAGATTAAACGTTTACGAAACATTTGAAAAGTATGACCGCCTATTTATGTTCAAACGTGAATTCTATCAAGTAAAATTTGATTGGTCATCAATTGAATTTTCAACCCTTCACGAACAAACGTCTTTGCAGGACTATTTGTAGAATATTTTATAGCAATTTGCCGAAAATAACGTGAATATAAAATCACTTTATTCAAGGTGTACGTTCTAATTTTATTTAATCGACTGTTATATATTTATTTAAGGAAACCAAGTTTTATTCCTCAGGATACGTTCACAAAATATTTCGAAAGATACTAGATCGTATTTCAGGTTATGTTCGCCTGGATTCTAGTAACACGACCACATGACCCGAGACAGGGTCGAAGCAACAAAACTTTGCACCTCGAATAAATACAAATTCAAAATTTGTGCAGTTTACTGTTTTATACAATTACAATTCTACAGTGAGAATATATACAAATATCAAATAAAACGAGATGAATCAAGGTGTAGAGCAGCTTCATAATTACTGCAATATTATTATACTGTACTGTTGTATGCTATCCTTGTACTTATTTTATTCAAGTAATGCATGACATACATACGCTTTATCTTATTATGTTTTGACTCACCACGAGTTTTTAAAAGTCACAAGGTTATGTTAGATACTGGACTATACTAATAGTCATACTAATTAACTATACTAACATATTATGATATAATATCTACTTATTGAACTGATCAGTCGCTAGTTGAAGATACAAATAGTTATTAGGATTTTTGGTCGTAATTGGTTATATTAATATAAGATCACAGTTTTTAATTCTTTTATATTGGGTTCTTTTAAGAAGTGTGTGAATTGATATAGACTCTATATTATAGAGGTTTGAATTTGTTATTTTCAAGATGTGCTAACATATTGTGTTTTGTTTCTTGAAATTCTAGTCATCAGGAGACGCGGTAACATCTTCACAGCTTCGATATTAACTGATATCTTGTAGTTTCATAAAGCAAAGAATCGTATTAATTATAAATTTATAAAAGTAAAATAATAATTAAAACGTATCAGTGGCGCCATTTAGCAGCAACGGTGAGAACTATCTTCACTACAAACTTGGGTATTTTCTCACCGATGGTGCTACTGCTGGAAAATTGCAAGGGTTCTGATCCAAACTTCCAAAATTAATTCAATTCTTGACCGCTAAATATTTCTTGGTCCATGAAACGGAACACATCCTCAAAGAATATAACATTAAACTGTAAAGTCGATGCCCAAAACCACTCATACTAGTAAATCTACAGTCCTTTCTAACGTTCTAACAATTTCCCTTCGTATCCACATGTAATTTCCTTTAATTTCCCTTCATTTCGCTGCAATAACTACATACAAGGTTTGCGACTTTGTTGAATTTAAAAGATTCCCGATTTGCAACCCTGTTTCCTCTAGAAAATGCCAATATCGTAACGGGAAGCTTCAAGTTTGCAACATTGTTGAATTTTAAAAGTTTTCGATTTAGAACTTTACACCTGTGAAAAATGAAGTTGGTGAGGTGTTAGGCTTTCAAGTACTGTCAGAGAATGTTAGGTTGTCGAGTCATTGTTCACAGAACTTGTTATTTTATTATTATTATTATTATTATTACTATAGTTATTTCGATGAAGTAAATTATGTACATTAAAATGTAATCACACTCTGTATTTCAATTTTAATAGTAGGCAATGCTAAATACACTCCTATCAATCCTAAAGAATAATTTTATTTAAAATGTAATAAATATACATATAGATTATAAATATTATAGATCACTGTTTATACATAGGACTCGTGGAACCTCAGACATTCGAGATGTTCTTTTTTTTTTTTTTTAAAAGAACAGGGGACTACTTCCAATGGCACTAA
>NW_026534732.1:0-7421 GCF_026225885.1 Hylaeus anthracinus
GCTGCGACCTGCGATTCATGAAATGCTTCAAACTCGAAACAAGGAAACATTCATCGCTGTAAGGTATTTCAATTTTTTCTTTTTCTAAAATCTTACATTTCAACAAATCTAGTTCATCCCCCGTTTTTTCCAGCGTTTCACCTATTTTTCGTTCGTAGCTGTACAAAAACGCGACGCTCTCCCCGTGATTCTACGTCACGTGTATCAATTATAACCTCTACGATTTCTGGATCGCGCGACAAAAACAAGGGGAATTGAAAAAAAATGAGCGCGAACCCGGGTCCAGGTGGACCGGGGGCCGTTAGCACGTGACGGGCGTCGTTAATATTTCATTAGCATTCGTTTTTCGTTTTCGCCGATGCGCCGGTTTTATTTGCCCCGGTCCAACCTTCCCGAGCCGGGAGCCGGATTTTCGTTGCACCCTCCTCGCTGCAATTACTTGGAAAAGTTCCCGTGCCACGACAGGTCGCCGAAACGCTTTTTTTTCGGGGAACGTTTTCTTTTTTTTTTTTTTTAGAGTAATACAATCCGTCGAGCAATTTCATCATCTGTTTGCCAACAAGAGAGGATTCAAATATCCGAGTATCAAACTGAATATCAAACTTGCATTTCCGTACTTCCATATTATACTTTTCTAAATAGGAAACATATTGATATGTGTAAACAAGGGCATTTTATTAATTTCGGATAACGATAGGTAACAACGATAGGAAACTTGCTATAGGTAACAGCTGATATCTCAAAGATCTCTGTACTGTGAAATGACGTAACAACGAAACGCACTTCAAATCGTACTTAAACTGAACACCAAACTTGCGTTTACGTACTTAGATATTATACTTTTCTAAATAGAAAACATATTGATATGTGTAAACAAGGAAATTTTATTAATTCCGGATAACGATAGTAATCCCCAGAAAATTTGCTATAGGTAACAGCTGATATCTCAAAGATGTCTGTATCATGAAATGACATAACTACGAAACGTACTTCAAATCGTACCTAAAATATTCTTAAAACTAAACAAGAATTAAGTAAACATTTCTCTGTAATAAAATCAGTATTTTCTCCCTTATTGTATGTTTTCTTTTTTAATTATTGCAAAGCGTATATATTATTTCTATTTCTTGTATAGCTTAATGGTAATGTAACATGATTCATACGAAATCTGTGGTTGTTGATACTGTTACGCTGTTCACGAATTGAAATATCAAGGTTATCGAATCGCGGTTACTGCCATAAATTTCATCGCGTATACTTGCGTTTTGGGGGTTTCCCTTTTCTTCCCTTTCCTTGCGATCCCCCCCCCCCCCCCCCCTACAACCATCGCGAGCCCCCTCGGCAACGCTCAGTCGTTGTTCCGCGACTCGATTATGTCTTCTTTGACTACATAGTCACGACAGCCCCTCAATTCAGCCAATTAATTAGCACTTAATGAACATGCTTTGAACAGCATTCTCCGTCGTTTCCGCGACGCATGCAGCAAGAAGCTAAGGTGGAACGCGGAGACGACGCGGACGAGCGTATGATTGGTCTCGCTGTAACGCTGTCTCGAACGATTTTATATCGCTCCTGGACGACGAATCGGCGAGGAACTTGACATTTAACCCTTTGCACTCGAGAGGTGCCTCACGGTCACAATTAGGTTTCGCGCAGCAAATCACCATAATGTTTGATGAGCTGATTCACAAACCTCAATATTAGAGATCTCATTTTCGAAGTCAGAGACATCATCTTTTAAGCGATAAGATGATAATATAAACACTGCTAGTCAAAACAGCCGAGTGTAAGTCGTGAAAGAAACTTTTGGGACAACTTAACCCTTTGCATTCGAGAGGTAAACTCTCAGTCACCATTAGGTTTCACGCAGCAAACCTACAATACTTAATGTTTCTTTAGGTTTCATTTCTTTGGAGCTCGAAGTGTCGATAAAATGATTGTCGGCGAGGTAAATGTGACGTTATTCTGAAATCTAGATAGCTTAGAATTCGTGGCAATAGAATGCTAAGGAACATCTCGAGTTGCTGGCAGATACCAGAAAAAAAGGACTCCAGTGCAAGGGTTAACAGTAGAAAGGGTTAACAGTAGAAAAACATTGGAGTCGTTCTATATTTCACAGATCTCGAAAAACAAATTGCTGAAGTGTGCTAAACTTTTCGGCCTTCGCACCAGAAAGACCTCTTGAGCTAAGAAACATGCTAAGAAACATGCTGAGAAACATGCTAAGAAACATCTCGAGTTGCTGGTAGATACCAGATAGAAAGGCCTCGAGTGCAAAGGGTTAATAAGGTTAATAAGGGTTAATAAGGCTTTAGTAAGGTGAAATCGATTTACTAAAATTAATTATGAGGCTTGAACAAAAATGGATTTGGATATGTGCTTGTATTTTTAGACGAATAAATGGTAGAATAAATGGTTGGCGAATAGTGTAAAGCGATTTCTATAAAATCTTGTGAAAATTGGAATGGATCAAAGTGAGCGTACTCCGTGCATCTAGTGTATGTATACCTGCAATTCATAGTGTACATGAATAAATATGTATGTATTCGTGTAATTCATAGTGTACATTATTAACGTTCGAAGTGAATGGAATCAGGAGTTATTTCGCGAATGAAGACTTTGCGTGTATTCATTTTTCTTTCAAATTTCTGTTAAAGTTTGCTTTCTTGGTTTTTGTTCGGTTTATGTTGTTCATTTTATATTCCATAAACGAGGAGAGACTTCAGATACGATGGGCAAGGAACAAATAAGGCAATAAGCTGCTTAACGGCGGATAATCTGCGTACACGTCGATTTTCATCGAAAGCTTATTAAAAACATCTGTATACATACCGTACATTTCAATCATAATCTGTATTTGTAAAAGTACGTAAACACTTTTCATATATAAATCAGTGTATCCTCGAAAGTGGATTTGGCCAAAAGCAGTGAACGTATCGATCGCTTGAAAGTTTTTTTTTTTATTCGAGAGACTATCGAATCCAAAGTGAGGAGAATTGTCGAATTAAATCAGATCAACTATCCCACTTTGTGGAAACGGAACAAGAATACTGATCATTCTTTTAGAATATACATTACTATATGCATATATAAAAAAATGTATGGAATATGAACAATAAAATACACGTTGCACCGTTTAGAAGATAAAACGTACATTCGTTTAATTCATTATCTGAATCTGTAAAAATATGAATTTGTATAATATTTGTAGTCTAACTATTATAACTTCAATACAGATTCAATCCTTTGGACTCGAGGCCTTTTTTTCTGGTATCTGCTAGCAACTCGAGATGCTTTCTTAGCATTCTATTGCCACGAATGCTACGATTATATTGACTTCTCGAATGAGATCTCTAATTTGAGATTTGCGAATCAGGTCACCTTTGCCTCAACGACAATCATTTTATTGGCACTTCGAGTTCCAATGAAATTAAACCTAAAGAAGACCTAGTGGTGACTGAGAGTCACCTCTTGAGTGCAAAGAGTTAATATAAATGATGCCACGGTCATTCAGCAATGAACAACCCTTTTACAACCGAAGATCTCTTTTGTTGCGGAAAGTATAATTTTACCATAGTTAAAAGAGTCAATCTTCGAAATCACGAACACAAATATATAATTAATAATGGAATGGAAATTTAGAACAAGAAAATACTCCCTGCTGCAAGGGACGTTAGTTTTTTTTTCCTTTTTGATTGATTACGCTGCATCGATTTCTCAGCAGCAACGTTCGCTGGCCACTTGGTAAGTTAAATACAGAAATGCTCTTTTCGAGAGAGATAAATGGTTGCGCGATATAAGAATCGTGCGTATAATTGCCGCCCAGATTTGCCCACATTTTTCCAGCTTCGGTCGATCTAGTTTCCACTTGGAAAACTTGATGAATAAAAGCACGTATCGAGAGATATAGCAAGAATGATTGATCCGCGCATGGAAGCGACGAAGCGTGGGAACGAGAGAGCAGATTACTTGGTGTCAAGCACATTTGGCGCATAATACATAAAAGATATTGCATATCTTTTTCATGTTTACAAAGTTCATCGTATTTCGTACACAGGGTGTTTCGCGCAACTGGGACAAGTCGTTTTCCCTCTTTTCATCGATGCTAGAGTAAAACGTTAGAGGGAAATGATGAATGGATCGAGGAGGACTACATTCTCTATAATTTATTCGCGAGTGGAATAGACGCAATGCACGCGAAACTCGCCGTTTCACTATTCGTTTGATTAAGGGAGGACGCCGAGACCAAAACTATGTAGCTACCAGTGGTTATTGAAACAAAATCCTTGTGCTTTGATGTAGTTTTTACCGCTAAACTCAATGGTGTAAACAAGGAACTGTTTGAACAATTTTTTTGCAGTTTTGATAGAAAAATGTTTGAAAAAGAAGTCGGGTCGAAAAATCCATACGCTTGTTTGTTTGTTATTGTTCATGTCTCTGTGGTATAATAACTAGTATATATAAATATAGTATAGTATAATAATTAAATAAATTAATACATCAGTTTAGTCAATGCCCACTATTCTACAGTTTATTTGCAATTTCATAAATTACATATAGACTTAGTTTTTTCAAAAGAGGAAAACAAAATTATTTAAACTTTTTTTTTTTGTTTACACCATTGAATACAGCATCAAAAACTATATAAAAGTACAAAGTTTCAAAATTTTGTCTCAGTAGCTACTGGTAGCTAGTTTTGGCCTCGGCGCCCTCCCTTAAAGTCTTTCATCATTAAGTTTCTATCGTGAAATAATTAAATCAACCACGCTTACTTTCTCTACGTTCTTCAGATTATTTACAAGAATAGGTGAAAGTACGTCGCGTAGCAATAACCATAGATCGAGCGATGCAAAAGTTACGGACGATATGTATAGAAATTTTAGAATACAATATTATAGCTTAGACATGTCAGACATTAATTTATTAGTCACATTAATATGTTAATATTAGGATTCCGTTTTAATATTCAAAAGCTCAAAGCTCAAAGGTATAAGAATGTTCTATCTGTAGCTTATTTGTAAGCGATGTAAAAGTTACGGACGATATGTATAGAAATTTTAGAATACAATATTATAGCTTAGACATGTCAGACATTACTTTATTATTCACATTAATATGATAATATTAGAATTCCGTTTAAATATTCAAGAGCTCAAAGCTCAAAGGTATAAGAATGTTTTATCTGTAGCTTATTTGTTTGTTTAATAAAAAAAAGTTTTAACGACGAGAGTATTTAATCTACGTAACAAAAAAGTTAATGTTTCCTATCAAATGTAATAGTACAACTATAAAATATGACCATCAGAATCGAGTTCTCCTTGAATCATTTATCCTTTTGAATTATCGTTTTATTATAACTCGAACCAAAAAAGAGATAATTATTGTTGTAATTGCATGGAATACCTTGTACGTGTCTACTTCTAATATAATACAATATATATGTATTAGGTTGTCCCGAAAGTTTCTTTCGCGAGTTGCACTCAATTATTTTATGTGGTCGTGTTTATATAAATAGACGAACTAATTTCATATATATTCATGTTGTAACAGTAATGGAGCAAAATGAATCGTGCACAATGCAGTAATGTAACATAAAACAGAAAATATTGTGCATGTATTACTTATTAATAAAGCGAAAGAAACTTTTGGGACAACCTAATATGTACGCAACAATATATATGTATGTATACTTTCTACAAATACTAGGTATCCCCATTTTGCGTATTACGCAAATAAGTATAGGGCACACAAATGTAGTATGCAATTTTTGTTCACCTGTATAATCCAATGATACCACGTAGTTCCATAATGCAGCGTTTCCTTCACTTACGTAAGTTACAACCGCTGCTACCTGTACTTATCGTCATTTGTTCTTATATAACTGTGGCATCGCCGTAAGTATTTGTTTAATATCATTGTATAAATTGTAAATATTAACATTACGAAAAGGATTTTATGAAATAAAATTAAAAGGTTCAACGAATTCATTCTAAAAGTCTAACGTTTTATATTTTCTTAATGTTTCCGTATTTCTTTATTTGTATATTTTATTTAAGACATGCACCATGTTAATTAGGTTTCATTGAAACCTTAAGAATGTCAATAAAGCGAGATGAAGACAACATCGGTGTGTTCCAAAGATTAATATTATTTTATATATTTTTACTGTGTTCCTATGGCTGTATTTTTATATCATGTTATCGTTCTTCTTCAAATAGAAGGATGCCAAATATTGGTTTTACAAAGCGAAATAAAAATAAATAATGCAAAAGTTCTGTCTGATAAATTCTCTATGTTTAAATTTACTCATTACTTTCGTTCGTGTAATTATTTAAAGATCCCATTTGTTCCTATTTATTCCAAATAGGATTCCCAGCATTAGTTTCGTCCTACATTTTTCGCTGAAAATACGAAATTGAAGCACGGAACACGACGAGCATTCTTACTCATTTACGCGATAGAAATGCGACACTTACGAGTACAGAGCGAGAAAAAAAAATACATAACGCATAGCCTCTTCGAAATGAACCGTTGAATTTTTACTCACCGTTTCTGTTTTCGCTGTCCGCCGGCTTCATTTGAATCGGATGGCGCATCTGAAAGTGAAAATAAAGGCGGCAATTAATTATTCATCCACGCGTTCATAACAATTTAGTGGCGCCGGGTCGAGAAATGTTTAATTTCGCGCAGGAAAGAACGATTCATTATTAAAAGCGTCCTGGAAACTGCCACGTTAGAGCCGCGCCGGAACGAGCATGTGAAATTCGTTCGGAGTGCCATCGGGACATCTTGAAATATGCAAGAACCCAGCTCTATTTTCCGTAGTTACTGCCTCGTTTTCACGTTTCCCGTACGGAAACGACCGCGGCGCTTTCCTAGTTTTATGCTACAGATTCCTTCGTGTTCCATTCGAGTAAAAATCGTTTTCACTTTGCGTTAGAAAATTGTCTCCTTTATAATGTAACTACGGACAGATTAAAACAAATATTCTACCGGTTCTCGCTTACGCGGTACTCCCGTTTCCGGTGTAAATGTATTCCATTATTCCTTATGGCATCGAGAACGCGGCTACGAAAAGAAATAGGAAAGAGTTTTCTCCATTTACATTTCAAAGTAAGGAATACTTCCCGCGGAACTTTGTATTAAACGAACAGTTCGAACAATTCGGTCTTCGTTGCGTTACTATTGACGCTCCAACTTGTTGTATTAGGTTGTTTTCAACGATTGGGAATATTGAATGTGTATGTATGCCGGTATAAAACGTATTAATAGTATTTACGAGAATTTAGTTCGGTCGATTATCTAGCGGAAATACATTGATATAAATTCAGTATATTAATTAAGAATAGTATTATAGGTAACACCATCGAAATAACAATGGTTCCTATAAATTAGTGCTACGAAGTATATAATATTATTTA
>NW_026534733.1:0-7420 GCF_026225885.1 Hylaeus anthracinus
GCTGCGACCTGCGATTCATGAAATGCTTCAAACTCGAAACAAGGAAACATTCATCGCTGTAAGGTATTTCAATTTTTTCTTTTTCTAAAATCTTACATTTCAACAAATCTAGTTCATCCCCCGTTTTTTCCAGCGTTTCACCTATTTTTCGTTCGTAGCTGTACAAAAACGCGACGCTCTCCCCGTGATTCTACGTCACGTGTATCAATTATAACCTCTACGATTTCTGGATCGCGCGACAAAAACAAGGGGAATTGAAAAAAAATGAGCGCGAACCCGGGTCCAGGTGGACCGGGGGCCGTTAGCACGTGACGGGCGTCGTTAATATTTCATTAGCATTCGTTTTTCGTTTTCGCCGATGCGCCGGTTTTATTTGCCCCGGTCCAACCTTCCCGAGCCGGGAGCCGGATTTTCGTTGCACCCTCCTCGCTGCAATTACTTGGAAAAGTTCCCGTGCCACGACAGGTCGCCGAAACGCTTTTTTTTCGGGGAACGTTTTCTTTTTTTTTTTTTTTAGAGTAATACAATCCGTCGAGCAATTTCATCATCTGTTTGCCAACAAGAGAGGATTCAAATATCCGAGTATCAAACTGAATATCAAACTTGCATTTCCGTACTTCCATATTATACTTTTCTAAATAGGAAACATATTGATATGTGTAAACAAGGGCATTTTATTAATTTCGGATAACGATAGGTAACAACGATAGGAAACTTGCTATAGGTAACAGCTGATATCTCAAAGATCTCTGTACTGTGAAATGACGTAACAACGAAACGCACTTCAAATCGTACTTAAACTGAACACCAAACTTGCGTTTACGTACTTAGATATTATACTTTTCTAAATAGAAAACATATTGATATGTGTAAACAAGGAAATTTTATTAATTCCGGATAACGATAGTAATCCCCAGAAAATTTGCTATAGGTAACAGCTGATATCTCAAAGATGTCTGTATCATGAAATGACATAACTACGAAACGTACTTCAAATCGTACCTAAAATATTCTTAAAACTAAACAAGAATTAAGTAAACATTTCTCTGTAATAAAATCAGTATTTTCTCCCTTATTGTATGTTTTCTTTTTTAATTATTGCAAAGCGTATATATTATTTCTATTTCTTGTATAGCTTAATGGTAATGTAACATGATTCATACGAAATCTGTGGTTGTTGATACTGTTACGCTGTTCACGAATTGAAATATCAAGGTTATCGAATCGCGGTTACTGCCATAAATTTCATCGCGTATACTTGCGTTTTGGGGGTTTCCCTTTTCTTCCCTTTCCTTGCGATCCCCCCCCCCCCCCCCCCTACAACCATCGCGAGCCCCCTCGGCAACGCTCAGTCGTTGTTCCGCGACTCGATTATGTCTTCTTTGACTACATAGTCACGACAGCCCCTCAATTCAGCCAATTAATTAGCACTTAATGAACATGCTTTGAACAGCATTCTCCGTCGTTTCCGCGAC
Source organism: Hylaeus anthracinus (assembly GCF_026225885.1). NCBI lineage: Eukaryota > Metazoa > Arthropoda > Insecta > Hymenoptera > Colletidae > Hylaeus > Hylaeus anthracinus. The sequence goes on from NW_026534733.1 coordinate 1,476, forward strand.
GCATGCAGCAAGAAGCTAAGGTGGAACGCGGAGACGACGCGGACGAGCGTATGATTGGTCTCGCTGTAACGCTGTCTCGAACGATTTTATATCGCTCCTGGACGACGAATCGGCGAGGAACTTGACATTTAACCCTTTGCACTCGAGAGGTGCCTCACGGTCACAATTAGGTTTCGCGCAGCAAATCACCATAATGTTTGATGAGCTGATTCACAAACCTCAATATTAGAGATCTCATTTTCGAAGTCAGAGACATCATCTTTTAAGCGATAAGATGATAATATAAACACTGCTAGTCAAAACAGCCGAGTGTAAGTCGTGAAAGAAACTTTTGGGACAACTTAACCCTTTGCATTCGAGAGGTAAACTCTCAGTCACCATTAGGTTTCACGCAGCAAACCTACAATACTTAATGTTTCTTTAGGTTTCATTTCTTTGGAGCTCGAAGTGTCGATAAAATGATTGTCGGCGAGGTAAATGTGACGTTATTCTGAAATCTAGATAGCTTAGAATTCGTGGCAATAGAATGCTAAGGAACATCTCGAGTTGCTGGCAGATACCAGAAAAAAAGGACTCCAGTGCAAGGGTTAACAGTAGAAAGGGTTAACAGTAGAAAAACATTGGAGTCGTTCTATATTTCACAGATCTCGAAAAACAAATTGCTGAAGTGTGCTAAACTTTTCGGCCTTCGCACCAGAAAGACCTCTTGAGCTAAGAAACATGCTAAGAAACATGCTGAGAAACATGCTAAGAAACATCTCGAGTTGCTGGTAGATACCAGATAGAAAGGCCTCGAGTGCAAAGGGTTAATAAGGTTAATAAGGGTTAATAAGGCTTTAGTAAGGTGAAATCGATTTACTAAAATTAATTATGAGGCTTGAACAAAAATGGATTTGGATATGTGCTTGTATTTTTAGACGAATAAATGGTAGAATAAATGGTTGGCGAATAGTGTAAAGCGATTTCTATAAAATCTTGTGAAAATTGGAATGGATCAAAGTGAGCGTACTCCGTGCATCTAGTGTATGTATACCTGCAATTCATAGTGTACATGAATAAATATGTATGTATTCGTGTAATTCATAGTGTACATTATTAACGTTCGAAGTGAATGGAATCAGGAGTTATTTCGCGAATGAAGACTTTGCGTGTATTCATTTTTCTTTCAAATTTCTGTTAAAGTTTGCTTTCTTGGTTTTTGTTCGGTTTATGTTGTTCATTTTATATTCCATAAACGAGGAGAGACTTCAGATACGATGGGCAAGGAACAAATAAGGCAATAAGCTGCTTAACGGCGGATAATCTGCGTACACGTCGATTTTCATCGAAAGCTTATTAAAAACATCTGTATACATACCGTACATTTCAATCATAATCTGTATTTGTAAAAGTACGTAAACACTTTTCATATATAAATCAGTGTATCCTCGAAAGTGGATTTGGCCAAAAGCAGTGAACGTATCGATCGCTTGAAAGTTTTTTTTTTTATTCGAGAGACTATCGAATCCAAAGTGAGGAGAATTGTCGAATTAAATCAGATCAACTATCCCACTTTGTGGAAACGGAACAAGAATACTGATCATTCTTTTAGAATATACATTACTATATGCATATATAAAAAAATGTATGGAATATGAACAATAAAATACACGTTGCACCGTTTAGAAGATAAAACGTACATTCGTTTAATTCATTATCTGAATCTGTAAAAATATGAATTTGTATAATATTTGTAGTCTAACTATTATAACTTCAATACAGATTCAATCCTTTGGACTCGAGGCCTTTTTTTCTGGTATCTGCTAGCAACTCGAGATGCTTTCTTAGCATTCTATTGCCACGAATGCTACGATTATATTGACTTCTCGAATGAGATCTCTAATTTGAGATTTGCGAATCAGGTCACCTTTGCCTCAACGACAATCATTTTATTGGCACTTCGAGTTCCAATGAAATTAAACCTAAAGAAGACCTAGTGGTGACTGAGAGTCACCTCTTGAGTGCAAAGAGTTAATATAAATGATGCCACGGTCATTCAGCAATGAACAACCCTTTTACAACCGAAGATCTCTTTTGTTGCGGAAAGTATAATTTTACCATAGTTAAAAGAGTCAATCTTCGAAATCACGAACACAAATATATAATTAATAATGGAATGGAAATTTAGAACAAGAAAATACTCCCTGCTGCAAGGGACGTTAGTTTTTTTTTCCTTTTTGATTGATTACGCTGCATCGATTTCTCAGCAGCAACGTTCGCTGGCCACTTGGTAAGTTAAATACAGAAATGCTCTTTTCGAGAGAGATAAATGGTTGCGCGATATAAGAATCGTGCGTATAATTGCCGCCCAGATTTGCCCACATTTTTCCAGCTTCGGTCGATCTAGTTTCCACTTGGAAAACTTGATGAATAAAAGCACGTATCGAGAGATATAGCAAGAATGATTGATCCGCGCATGGAAGCGACGAAGCGTGGGAACGAGAGAGCAGATTACTTGGTGTCAAGCACATTTGGCGCATAATACATAAAAGATATTGCATATCTTTTTCATGTTTACAAAGTTCATCGTATTTCGTACACAGGGTGTTTCGCGCAACTGGGACAAGTCGTTTTCCCTCTTTTCATCGATGCTAGAGTAAAACGTTAGAGGGAAATGATGAATGGATCGAGGAGGACTACATTCTCTATAATTTATTCGCGAGTGGAATAGACGCAATGCACGCGAAACTCGCCGTTTCACTATTCGTTTGATTAAGGGAGGACGCCGAGACCAAAACTATGTAGCTACCAGTGGTTATTGAAACAAAATCCTTGTGCTTTGATGTAGTTTTTACCGCTAAACTCAATGGTGTAAACAAGGAACTGTTTGAACAATTTTTTTGCAGTTTTGATAGAAAAATGTTTGAAAAAGAAGTCGGGTCGAAAAATCCATACGCTTGTTTGTTTGTTATTGTTCATGTCTCTGTGGTATAATAACTAGTATATATAAATATAGTATAGTATAATAATTAAATAAATTAATACATCAGTTTAGTCAATGCCCACTATTCTACAGTTTATTTGCAATTTCATAAATTACATATAGACTTAGTTTTTTCAAAAGAGGAAAACAAAATTATTTAAACTTTTTTTTTTGTTTACACCATTGAATACAGCATCAAAAACTATATAAAAGTACAAAGTTTCAAAATTTTGTCTCAGTAGCTACTGGTAGCTAGTTTTGGCCTCGGCGCCCTCCCTTAAAGTCTTTCATCATTAAGTTTCTATCGTGAAATAATTAAATCAACCACGCTTACTTTCTCTACGTTCTTCAGATTATTTACAAGAATAGGTGAAAGTACGTCGCGTAGCAATAACCATAGATCGAGCGATGCAAAAGTTACGGACGATATGTATAGAAATTTTAGAATACAATATTATAGCTTAGACATGTCAGACATTAATTTATTAGTCACATTAATATGTTAATATTAGGATTCCGTTTTAATATTCAAAAGCTCAAAGCTCAAAGGTATAAGAATGTTCTATCTGTAGCTTATTTGTAAGCGATGTAAAAGTTACGGACGATATGTATAGAAATTTTAGAATACAATATTATAGCTTAGACATGTCAGACATTACTTTATTATTCACATTAATATGATAATATTAGAATTCCGTTTAAATATTCAAGAGCTCAAAGCTCAAAGGTATAAGAATGTTTTATCTGTAGCTTATTTGTTTGTTTAATAAAAAAAAGTTTTAACGACGAGAGTATTTAATCTACGTAACAAAAAAGTTAATGTTTCCTATCAAATGTAATAGTACAACTATAAAATATGACCATCAGAATCGAGTTCTCCTTGAATCATTTATCCTTTTGAATTATCGTTTTATTATAACTCGAACCAAAAAAGAGATAATTATTGTTGTAATTGCATGGAATACCTTGTACGTGTCTACTTCTAATATAATACAATATATATGTATTAGGTTGTCCCGAAAGTTTCTTTCGCGAGTTGCACTCAATTATTTTATGTGGTCGTGTTTATATAAATAGACGAACTAATTTCATATATATTCATGTTGTAACAGTAATGGAGCAAAATGAATCGTGCACAATGCAGTAATGTAACATAAAACAGAAAATATTGTGCATGTATTACTTATTAATAAAGCGAAAGAAACTTTTGGGACAACCTAATATGTACGCAACAATATATATGTATGTATACTTTCTACAAATACTAGGTATCCCCATTTTGCGTATTACGCAAATAAGTATAGGGCACACAAATGTAGTATGCAATTTTTGTTCACCTGTATAATCCAATGATACCACGTAGTTCCATAATGCAGCGTTTCCTTCACTTACGTAAGTTACAACCGCTGCTACCTGTACTTATCGTCATTTGTTCTTATATAACTGTGGCATCGCCGTAAGTATTTGTTTAATATCATTGTATAAATTGTAAATATTAACATTACGAAAAGGATTTTATGAAATAAAATTAAAAGGTTCAACGAATTCATTCTAAAAGTCTAACGTTTTATATTTTCTTAATGTTTCCGTATTTCTTTATTTGTATATTTTATTTAAGACATGCACCATGTTAATTAGGTTTCATTGAAACCTTAAGAATGTCAATAAAGCGAGATGAAGACAACATCGGTGTGTTCCAAAGATTAATATTATTTTATATATTTTTACTGTGTTCCTATGGCTGTATTTTTATATCATGTTATCGTTCTTCTTCAAATAGAAGGATGCCAAATATTGGTTTTACAAAGCGAAATAAAAATAAATAATGCAAAAGTTCTGTCTGATAAATTCTCTATGTTTAAATTTACTCATTACTTTCGTTCGTGTAATTATTTAAAGATCCCATTTGTTCCTATTTATTCCAAATAGGATTCCCAGCATTAGTTTCGTCCTACATTTTTCGCTGAAAATACGAAATTGAAGCACGGAACACGACGAGCATTCTTACTCATTTACGCGATAGAAATGCGACACTTACGAGTACAGAGCGAGAAAAAAAAATACATAACGCATAGCCTCTTCGAAATGAACCGTTGAATTTTTACTCACCGTTTCTGTTTTCGCTGTCCGCCGGCTTCATTTGAATCGGATGGCGCATCTGAAAGTGAAAATAAAGGCGGCAATTAATTATTCATCCACGCGTTCATAACAATTTAGTGGCGCCGGGTCGAGAAATGTTTAATTTCGCGCAGGAAAGAACGATTCATTATTAAAAGCGTCCTGGAAACTGCCACGTTAGAGCCGCGCCGGAACGAGCATGTGAAATTCGTTCGGAGTGCCATCGGGACATCTTGAAATATGCAAGAACCCAGCTCTATTTTCCGTAGTTACTGCCTCGTTTTCACGTTTCCCGTACGGAAACGACCGCGGCGCTTTCCTAGTTTTATGCTACAGATTCCTTCGTGTTCCATTCGAGTAAAAATCGTTTTCACTTTGCGTTAGAAAATTGTCTCCTTTATAATGTAACTACGGACAGATTAAAACAAATATTCTACCGGTTCTCGCTTACGCGGTACTCCCGTTTCCGGTGTAAATGTATTCCATTATTCCTTATGGCATCGAGAACGCGGCTACGAAAAGAAATAGGAAAGAGTTTTCTCCATTTACATTTCAAAGTAAGGAATACTTCCCGCGGAACTTTGTATTAAACGAACAGTTCGAACAATTCGGTCTTCGTTGCGTTACTATTGACGCTCCAACTTGTTGTATTAGGTTGTTTTCAACGATTGGGAATATTGAATGTGTATGTATGCCGGTATAAAACGTATTAATAGTATTTACGAGAATTTAGTTCGGTCGATTATCTAGCGGAAATACATTGATATAAATTCAGTATATTAATTAAGAATAGTATTATAGGTAACACCATCGAAATAACAATGGTTCCTATAAATTAGTGCTACGAAGTATATAATATTATTTA
>NW_026534734.1:0-4096 GCF_026225885.1 Hylaeus anthracinus
ACAATGGTTCCTATAAATTAGTGCTACGAAGTATATAATATTATTTATGAGAATCTAGACGCATTGATTATCTAGGAGAAATAAATTAATATAAATTAAGTATATAATATTATTCATGAAAATTTGGATACGTTGATTGTCCAGCACAAATTTATTAATATAAATTAACGATATATATTACTGTAAATAACACGATCGAAATGTGAATAGATTCTACATAGTATACAATTAAAACTAAAAAATTTAAAAATTATGAATTATTTGATTGAAGCTCTTTATTAATATTATCTAATTTAGATGAATCAACAAGTTTCATTGCGTTAAAAAAGTTTGCTAATTTGCGTTGACTTCATCAACCCTGAAGAACAGTGAAGTTTTTTGTATATTACTACAGATTTTGTATTATTATTGATTACGTCATGAATCACGTTCAATTTTAAGTATCATGTTAACGTGTAACGTTACACGTAATACAAGCGCTCCTTCTCTGAATGAAGTAATAATAGAACTACATACCGCCAGCTTCACTCGTAAATTTCTTTGCGGATGACACGATATCGCTACGTTTATTGAAGTAATTAGAGAGTTGAACGCAATGTTCCGGCTACTTGAACGAGCACCTGACTGTAATCTTGGAAATCGCTTAACAGGTAGCATGTAATCCGGTAAGTGGATGTGATCGTGACGTAGTCGTAAGTTTTGATCGGACGACGGTTATATAATCGGTTTCGCGATCGGTGTTATTGAAGGATCATGGAAGTCAATTGCATCTGATCACTTGAATGCATTATCGGGTGCGTAATAAGTGCTATTTACGAGACGGCAGAAAACACGAATAGCAATACGAGCTACGCGAAAGTTATTTATATTGTTTTACGATCAACTGGAAAGAAACATTTATTATATGCAACGGTTGTAAATTTAGCAAACACAAATTTTTTCATATATAATTTGGTAGAAATATTTTGAAGACATTAAGCAACCAGAGTATTAACCAAAAATGGTTGCAACTTTAGCAACCACAAGTTTTTCTTGATATAATTTAGTAGAAATATTTTGAAGACATTAAACAACCAGAGTATTAACCAAAAATGGTTGCAACTTTAGCAACCACAAGTTTTTCTTGATATAATTTAGTAGAAATATTTTGAAAACCTTAAACAATCAGCGTATTAATTAAAAAAATATTGATTCTGTGACTCAGAAAGAGAGAGTGCTCCCTTAACGAAACGAACGAATAAAATTTTATTTATAAGCATTGAAAATATATATTTCTGTAGGAGAAAGAATCGTTTGTATTAAAAAAAGAAATATCTAAGCTGTAGAAGATTAATAAATAATAAGACAAAGAAATATGTTCTTCATTAAAATTTAAGAGCTATATTCGCGAATATTTATCAAGGAAATTCCTGAGCGCACATTCTTTCGGTATCACCGTTCGGATTCAGCGCCGGCGAAGGGCGGAAGGTGTCATTGTTTCGCATCGATTTGCTTGTGTAAAATTCCTGAGGCTCACACGAGAAATTTTCTACGGTGCACGCAGACTAGACAAAGGGAATGCGCGAAGGAAAATTAAATTTCCGTTTGGAACGTAATGCGGTGGGAGCCTTCTTTGTCTCAACATGACACAATTGAACTTCCACCGCGCATCAGGATCGTAATATCCAAGCCGAGTCGCAATTGGGAATAACGTCAGGAGGTGATACGTAATCGATAATGGATTATAAGTTAGCATTAGTATTGTATTAGTTGTTATATTAGTTGACGTGTTAAAATATATCTCAATTAAAAAGTGTATATACCAACAATAAATTTAATTTGGATTGAGGCATATGTGTATTTAAATCTTGAACAAAAATTCTTGAATTTTGTAGATCAGAAAATTTGTTAACGTCGTTCGAAATACATAGAAAGAGAGCGATACTTCGGCTTTTCAAACCTGACGTCCACAATTGAGGACAGGAAATTTAATACATTACCGACACTATCGTTTAGGGCGAATGTCCTTATTCGTCCACATGAAGACAGTTTTCCTCAAAAACTACCCTATTAGTACTTTTGTTTTGATTTTTCCATATTAATTTTAGTCAAAGTTAACTCTAAAGATTAAATTACATTAGTACGAGAAAAGAAATGATAATTCAGGTCTGAAATGGTTAAGTACCAAGTACCACAATACCCGAACATTAAAATCGAGTAATTGTAGTTTCCAATTGCACAGAAACCAAATTTTGGTCTCTTCGAAATTTCCACTAATATTAGTGCGACAGTGGACGTGTTAAATACCCGTTATAGTGATCGGAGCTGAAAAACATGACGGTCGTATGGAACAGGGAGTCGCGCGTTAATCTACGTGCTGGCAATATCAGTCAGAGTTGATGATGAGGTTTCCATTGATGTAGGATGTTGCCGATCATTACTCTCGGCGGGAGATATCTACCGATAGTCTCATGCTAACGAGGAAACGTCCTGATACCTAAAGCAGAGGTCTCATTTCCCATTCATTCGCGAAAACAGGTTGCTCGCAATCACGGCATCTCTTCTTCGCGGTCGCATCCAGAAGAGACGTAATACAAAAGAGAAACGATGATAGAAATAGGAATATTTATTATTTTTAAATAAAAAGGTTAACGGGGATCCATTGCTCTGGTCAATATCACTGTTAAAGAAGCACGTAGATCAAATTCAGACACACTTCGCGTAGACTACATTTGACCAAAGTAAAGTCAGTATATTTGATTTTCTCTTCCAAGAAGAGAAAGTTGTTCATTTACAAAAACCATCTCTGCGCGTGTAGGGTTTCTTTAAGCGTCAGCTGTGCCCTATCTTGATTTCTTTAGACGAAGTATAGGAACGATAGGGTCCATGGGTACTTGACGAAATTCTTCGTTACTGACTCGCTTCACTCGAGCTCTTTCTTTCGTACAGTAAAGACCTGCCCTTCCGAGTGCTACGATAATGTTTTAGACTAAAAAGTATTCTTAAAACGTCTATATCATTTTATTCTACCGCTTATATTCCATTACAGTAAAATGTGCAAACAACACTGTTAAGGGCCTTTGTCCTCTTTATTTCAGTTCGACAGTGCGCATCGACGGTGTAAGCACGACGAGCAGCTAATGTAACCGAATCCCACGCGAAAAATGTTATTCGATCCGAAACACGGCGCGACAGCAGTTTGAAATTTTAACGAAGGACCCCGACAAACGGAAACAATGTAACGAAAAACCGCGAGCATTTTGCACGGTAAATAAATTCGTAAGCCGCGAGCGAGATGCGCGGATTATACACGCGCGTGATCAATTTACGGATTTTCGACGCGCGGGATCAAGTCGTGTGATTTAGGGGGCGGGACGAAATCAGGCTATCAGGCAACTATCCAAGCAACATAGTCGGCCGTGGTGTTTATCACCATCAAGAAGTGTCTTTGCGCGCTTCAGTTTTCAATTTGTGATCGACGAAACGGGGAACCGTCGATCGAACATTGGAATTCACGATTGCAAAAGGTTTTACGAAAGGGATTTCTATGAGTTCGTTTTCTTTTCTTAATACTTTGCAGCTCAGATTTTCTAATTTTAGTACAGTTCTGAAATAAATATATATATAGTTTTATTTTAAATTGGTCGCTGTACGATTACTTCTTACACTGACTGTATATACGTAGGTCGTCCGAAATGTTCTCGGGCTCGATCATAGATGTCAATGATACAGGCAATATTTTTCTTTCTTAAGTCGACGCGTCTTTCTAAAGTACGCATTTGAAGCTAGAATTCAATTGTTGACAATCGTGTCAATATTAGCCACTCGTCAAAATAATATTCCAATCCTCATCAGCCCCTTACAATCATCCGGCGGGCCGCGCGTTGGCCAGGGCTGGCTGTAACGATGAGCGTAATGTGTCTGACTATGATCTCATTCTACTTCAACCCATTGCACGGAGCGTAACGCATGGGATTTTTTGTTTGTTTAATTATTTAACCATGTTCCAGAACTCCGACCGTTCTGAAACTTTTACATGTGTCAGCTAAATAACCGATCATCGTTCCTGATTTTTTTGGTAGGTCACACTCACAGGGTTGTTTGCAATTGCGACCCG
>NW_026534735.1:0-14318 GCF_026225885.1 Hylaeus anthracinus
ATGAAAAAGATGCAGATCGTAATTCTAGTTTGACAAAAAAAAAAAAACCAAAAGAAATGTTCATTTTCATACATTTTTCTTCTATGTGAACTAAGAAAAACCCGCAAAAATGGTGAAATATGAAATTACTGCAAGTTTGAAAAAAAGAACGAGTTCTTTGGATGAAAAAAATCACTTTAACTCGATAAAAAAGTAGTTTAAAATTTTTTTTGTATGAATTTCCTTAGTTCACATAGAAGAAAAATGTATGAAAATGAAAATTTCTTTTGGTTTATTTTTGTGTCAAACCAAAATTACGACCTGCATCTTTCCCGCCGATAGGAGGTTTTAATTGCGAGGTGGTCTACAATTGTGCGTCACACTCGACTCAATTTGAATATTTCTTGTTGAAAAAATTTCTACAGACTACTTAAATATGTATGAAAATAGGATAAAAAGTTCGATAGAATAAATTATTTTTGCCATCCTAAAAAAATTCACGATAAATCGCTTTCTTTAGACCTCTTAATTCAGGATACCCCCTCAAAAAACCTATAAATAGGCTCCCGGTAAATAAAGCGTTAACATAATTCGTCTCCGACGTGCAAATATTTGTAACTAATAATTTGGCCAACCGTTGCAGAGCAAATGGATTTGTCAGCGAGTGCTACGTCACCTGGATTTCATTTTTACTCGAATCACCTGTTCCCTTTGGCCGACGTTTCTTTTATTAAATCCTGCTTATATTGTTGCATGACAGAATTCCTGGACGAAACTCGCGGATCTCGTGCCAACTGTTACAGTAATTTTCGACCGGCACACTGGTTCGGATATGTTATTTAGAAACTGAAGTTGTTCCTCGTCAAGTTCATCAAGGTATCGCCGATTTTCGCAATCGAAGAGTCCAAGAATCCCATCGCTGTCAATGTTGGGCAAAAATTTTATTCGATTTCGTACCTTTGTTTATTCTGTGATATTGCATTCTATAAACCAAATTCCAATTTTTATTTAACAAGTAACGGGTGAACGACGGAATATTATTTATTCCACAGTAGACCTTTGATAAATTTGTTATATTATCAGCAAATGCTCTTTGATAGGGAATCGAACGAAATCCTTAGCGATTTAGTTAGTTTAGGAATAACAGTAATTTTTTTCTGTTCCCCCCCCCCCAAAAAAAACCACTTACAACACGAAGTGTATCGATTGAAACTTTTATTCGGTGGATTTTTTTAGATTTCCAATGCGGAATGAAAGTTTCGGGAAAAAAACTTTGAAATAGTAAAAGCTGCTCTAATTCGGTCATTTCGCTCGGCGAATGTTCAATTTTTTCCTTATTGTCAGTAAAATAAATGAATTATACAAAAAGCTATTTCTCTTCCATTGTTGTTCTGCTTATAAAAAAAAAAGACTTAATTCAAACTTCAATATTTTACCTTGAAATGTCTGTCAGAACTTTTATTAATCTATTGAGAAAGTTGTTAAAATCTGATTTTACAATAAAGCTAAAATGTCACTGGAATAAAATTAATTTCAAATAAAATAGAGATAATTGAAAAGTTGAAGGTTCGCCAATGAATTTCGTCTATAAGAGTTAACAGTTTCATTCAATGGCTGGCTATATATGTATGGCACTCGAAGCATCATATTTATAGTTGAAGAGGGCAGATAGAGAAATTCGTCGCACTTGGAGACTATTCTCGTTATAGCGACGAAGGAGGAAACGACTAAGTGCAGAGTGATCCAGATCACCTCGGACGTTAAGGGTCTTTCGGGCAAGGTATCTTGTAAATATATGTCTCGGTCAAGCGCGTTCACCGTTTAAGAGAAATGTCTGATATTTTTGGACTGACCCGCCTATCACAAAGAGAAACGTCATTCAACTGTTCATTAAGTAACTGATTCGCACATATGTACTTCGAAAGTGATACAACTCAAAGAATCAAGATTTCGTGAATTATCACTACGAAGGAGTTGGGTTTCCTCTATTAACTCCTCTATTAATTATCAAAACTGAATCAAGGTAATCTTGGTATTTCGTCATTCTTATCTCGTAATATTTTTAGTAAAATTGGATTACATTGTATCAAAGTGATACATTGTTAATTAGGGTCTGAATTGCATTGGTAAACGTGTAGACAGTACTGAACTAATCCAGTTTTAGAATATCTCACTCTTATGTCATTTGTAACATCTCAAAGAAAATTAAACGATATTGTATAAAAGTAGTACGTTCTTCGGACAAGTCATGGCAAATAAAAATATTAAAAAATGAACATTCAAATCGTGCGAAAGAAGGTTTGAAAATATCAAACTTCTGAAACCACTTCTGGATTTCATCTTTGCATGTGTCGTGCAAATAGAAACGCTATTATATAATAGACATTTCGTGTATGTTTATTTCGTCGATAGAAGCAACACCGAGGAGCGATTTAACGAAGATGAAATTCACAAGGTGAGAACCGTTCGACATTTTTGAGAATCGTAATGGTACAACGCAACGTTTACGCGGCGAAGTACCGTATTGTGGAAACTAATGAGCCACGCATTACTCTTTATCAAGATATCAATTCGCCGTATAATGACATAATTTGTTTGAATATGGCGTCAAGCAAAATCCATATCGGCGCGGTTGTTGATACGCGACGCTTCGAAATTATAGGGACCAACTCGAAACGGATAAATACAATTGAAATCATTAGCACTATTGGCCGAATAAAATTGAAATGGATTACTATGAATAAACCTCTTTAGTTCGCGCGTATTTATAATTAGCCGTCCATCCGACATTGTTACGCAAAATGAATTTCCCGGGCACGAAATAATTGATTACGCTCGAAAGGCATTCCCTGTGATCGACCGTAACGAAGAATAATGGATTCGAATTCGTGGTATTCCGTATAAATGACAAATATGCTGACAATAACGCTGCGGACCTACAGAATGGATGCGACTATACATAACGTTGCGTGCTACAGTTGAAAATTAACGTTCACATCAGAGGGTTTGTAATCGTGTTACAGGCCATCGCGAAATCCGACGTTATCAAGTATCAACGGTATCGATACTTTTCCATTAGCCGGTATAAAATTTCGAGAATGTAAAAAGAACCTTTTGTTTTTCGTTCGAATACCGTAATAAATACTGATACCCTCTGTTAAGCACGACGTACGGATGTAGCTCCGAAATACACGTTCGTATCTCTATTTATTTATATTAAAACCTTTATGTATAAAATTTCCTCGTAAAATATGTCCTTCGTAAAAATTCTGGTAATTTTAAGTCTTTCTATGAGCGCTAAAGACACATACGTCGATTGATAATAATTACAGGTGATATTTATAATATTTGTATAAAATATGGAAATTTATAATGATCCATTTTCTCAGAACATTTTTGAAAATAAGTTGAATCAATATTGTTCAACCAATGGCCCACTAAATATCTCCGAAAAATTCTATAATTTTTCAATTTGACTCAATTTCAATTCGATAGATAAATGTACTAATCCGTATTAAAAATATTCATAAAATATTATAAAATAATTTTGTACAAATTTATTATGTATTCTGTCTTCGTATTCAAATATAACCATCTATTTTGCTAATTGTTTTAGTAATTGTTTCTCTGTATAACGTGAAATATGTCTCTTGGTTTCAAATAGTTTTCCAAAAGGGGCCCTTAAGATTTCGTTTTTAATAATAAAAAGCTTGCAAACGTAATTAAGACACAGTACTCGCGTTTAAAATTCTGTCACTTGAATAGAAAATTACTGTAAAATAGTTTTGAAAGTGTCCGAATTGACGTTCGAATCTAAAACTGATCCAACCGAGATCTGTCATCCTGTCGCGAAGTCTGTTCATCCTGTTCGCGATTCGACATAATAGAATTTGATAACGCGTAACTTCTGCCACGGCGGAGTTTACGGAGAACGCGGGAACGTTTTCCGGCGACAAGTCGACAACGGACGGTGGTCGGAGATATTTAGTGGTTCGGCGAGCGGTGATTTTATTATCCGGGTGGCGTTAAATACTGACTATAATATAATGCGGGTGTGTGGCGGAGTAACGGTGTACGCGGCGGAGGCCGCGATGTGTATAAATATTTGGCGCCGTTCCAATCTGCCTTAGTCGCTCGTACATACATCTGCTTTTCCGACGCCAGAGCCACTTGTAAAGACCACGATGACGCGTCTCGTTTCTGAACGCGACGCTTCTTTCGCGACGCTGGACCAAAACGTCCAAGAGAACCCTAATAGCCAAAGGAGAACCTTTGACGCTCACCTGAACGTTCCTTTCGTGATTTCGCTTTCATAAATCTTTCGTCGTATAAATTCTGATAAGAATTCTCTGTGAAATGTGGTCAGAATCGTATAGTTAATCGCGGATTTTAATTACGGAGTGTTCTGTATTATCAGTAGAGAGTTCTTGTGGTACCCTTTCTCCTTTGTTGGAATATTTACTGTAATTCAACCTTTTATTTTGCTACAAAGATAAATGTATCGAGAATATGTGTACAATGTAGCTGAGACGATTCTGAACCACGAATTCCTTTGGAAAAATGTCGTACGGTGCTTCGTTTTTGAATTATTAATGAAAAACCACCGACCAATTACAGCGCTAGAGTAGCGCGCGCTCAGCCGCGAGAGGCTGTGATTGGTCGGTGGTTTTTTGTTAATAATTCAAAAACGAAACATCATCCGAGATTTCTGTAAAGGAAATTGTGGTTCAGAATCATCTCAGCTACCTCCCATTTCCGGTTTTTACTCTAATCCTTGAACACCCTGTATACATTGTACACATATTCTCAATACATTTATCTTTGTAGAAAAATAAAAGGTTGAATTATATTATTCAAGTTCCATGCATTTCTTTCGCAAAACAATCGCTGTTTGATTTTCAACCAGTTAAATAACAATATCATCGCAGTTCAAACGTAACAGGATACGATAAATAAGGACCTCGTAAGTGAATTTGCATACCGGGAATCTCCATTGAAATGCATTTTATGCAGATATAATTATTATAATCGGTAACATAATATCGTTGTGGTGCCGTATCGGATTGCGTCAGATACCTGCGGGAAATATTTATCCGCGCTGGACCAACGGCGAACGCGTCCCATTAATAAATGCGGAGACACGAATTGTTGATTTGTAACAGGTCGCGGTTTTCAGGACAAGCGTCGACTTTAATTACTTGGCCGAATTACGCGAATACAACCAGGTTTCTGATGTTTTGCTCGATATGCGCATACCGATGTTCGAGTGTAAACAACGAAACAGAAAAATGCCATAATCTGTATTTTTCGTTTTTCCGTTCACCATTCACCATTTAGAATTTATTTAAAATTGTAGAATGAAAATATTATTTCATTAAGTAGTATTAAAATATCCTTATTGTTATGCTTGGGTTCAGGGTGAAACTATTTCGTTCCAAACAACAAATTGGAAAGAATTTGCCACGTGACGAATGTTGTAAGTACAAGATCTTGCACTTGAAATTATACAAATAATTCTATAAATACAAATTTAAAATATTGGGTTTCTCAAAAGAGGCTCTAGGATTTTGTTCCTGTTAGTAAAACAAGAATGGTATGGAATATATTCGATTTTTAAAATTTTGAGTGAAAATATGGGGCTATACCACGAGTTGCACATGCCACATATCTATAATATTCAGCTATTAATAAGTGTCGTGAAAAATGGAATCATTCTCTCTTTCTATAATATTATCCTCTTCCAGAAGAAGTCGTAACGTCACTATAAAGTTTCTGTGGTCCTGTACACATGCTCGTATTAAAATTAATATTAGAAAACGAAATCATTAAGGCCCTTTTGGAAACCTCCTTATTTTAGTTCGTCGATACACGATTCAATTCACACAAAGAAATTGTGGTGGAAAATTAAACAAAAATCAAGGAATAATTTCGAGAAATACGGTGCTCTGGTCGGGCGCACAATCGAATCAGTCGTTGTAGCAACAAAATTTAAAACGGTTCCCCTTTAATTTATGCGAATAAGTAATGGGGGCAAACGTAATTTCCAAGTGCCATATTCCGTGGGTAAACTTTCGGTCGATGGTAACGCTGATTTCTTCATAGGAACAATTTGGAATAATGGCGAGCTTGCGAAAGCCAGTGCTATTTACCCGCTGATCCTTGTGATCCACTTTTCCACAACCCCGTGCTTACCTGATGCATATTCAAGCGGACGGGGGAGACCGAATGAAGTCTCGTTAACGACAAATCTACGGGTGGATGGAACGTGCGTGTTGTTTTAGGAGCGTGTTTTAGAAACTTGGGCACGATTACGCGGAGTGATCCTGGAAACTGGAACGGTTTAGGAGTCGCTACCGAGCGAAGTCAGGGAAAATTGCACGTGGAAAATGTTGAGCGGTCTAACGACGATTATCGTCCTGCATTTACAGAATGCTTGAATAGCGAACAACGTCATACCTTTCCAACGACTTGTACATTCCCTAGTTAAACGTGACGGGTCGTTGAGGTTTGATACAACACTTTTGCAATTTTATACTACTTACTAGAAAATTTTGTACCGTTTTCAATTATTAGTTTACAAGATTTCTTTATAAACTACATACCTCGTAAAAATTTGAACGACTTTGAAAATTGTTTCTTTTCTGTCTTTTTCAAGTAAAACTGACGAATGTTCTTTAATAATAATTGTAATTAATAGATACATCATTTCATTACCAATTTTCTACATTTGAATTTTTTAATATGAAATTTTTTAAATCACACATTTTCTTGTACAGTGTTATATATTAGGTTGTCACAAAAGTTTCTTTCGCTTTATTAATAGGTAATACATGCACAATATTTAATGTTTTATGTTACATTACTGAATTGTGCACGATTCATTTTGCTCCATTACTGTTACAACATGAATATGAAATTAGATTTTCTATTTATATAAACACGACCATATCAAATAATTGAGTGCAACTCGCGAAAGAAACTTTCGGGACAATCTGATAAATTAGGTATTTAAACGAGAACCGTTTAATATCTTCGTTATTTATGGTTGTATGAACAAACTCCTAAGGAAAAAATTACGCTCTTCTAAAGAGACACTTACTACATGGTTATTTTTTGCCCAATTTCTTTTCCAATTTCTTGAAATCATTTATAATGCGATTTTAAAACAATACGTATTCTTTTAAATCGAATAATATATTTTCTTTCCATCATATACATTCTCACAGAGTTATAATTTACAGCTCTCCTAGGTGACTGAATATCACAGCATGTAATCGCTATTTATTGCCTTATTACAAGTAGCGTCAATATTTTTCTCGCAAACATTCTACTATTAAGTGATTCATTTGGTAAACAATATTATTCCATCTTTTCACTAAAACAGTCAAGGGATTTGATCAAATCATATTACTTCATCTTTTCACTAAAACAGTTAAGGAATTTGATGAAATCATACTATTTCATCTTTTTGCTAAAACAGTTAAGGGATTTGATCAAATCACTTACTTTCTTTAGGGAAATGACCTTACGGAGTTGTTATTTTAACATCTCCCGTGAATTGATCATCAACCTTTAGGAATTTGATCAAACCTCTATTTTTATCATTTTTCTGCGACAAATATATCGATAATTTCTCATTGTCTCTTCCATGCGACGTAGTTTAACAATTTTTAGTTTGATATTATTACCTTGTCCTTTTTTCTCAAAAATTTTAACCCCCGAATGGGGGCGCCACGATGATCTTGCCCAGGACCCCGATATTCCTAAAACCGGCACTGCGTGTACGATAGTGTTGAAAAACTATGGATAGTATTATACTATCAAGATTGTCGATGGTTTTCTTCTATCAGAAACGTTGTCGATATTTGACTAGGACTAGCGTTTCAGTTTTGATCGTATTAATTTTCAATATTTATAATCTTAATCGATTTCTTGCATCTGCGACTGAAATCGAAATTGTACTTAAGAATTTCAGTTTATTTTTTTTTTAAATTGTTTCGTTTATGTAATAAAAATATTCATCACTTTTTAAATGAATCACAGCACCCCGAGTAAAAATCGTAGTAGCTGGTCACCGTGCTATAATTCAGAGCAACTGTTGAGTTTTGTGGTAAACAATTACTTATTCGACGATATCATTAATAAACTGAGCATTAATAGCAATATCATTAATAAACTACGCATTAATATCGAGTGGACATACGGTATAATGTACGAGAATATGCGCCAATGCAGAATTTCAATTCAACATCTTTATCTGTAAAAACACGAATTTTCATAATCCGCAGTTCATTCGTTAGTATCCCTTGTCAAGTGTTAACATTTTTTTCTTTTTTATTATTAATTCTGCCAAGCAACATTCATCACCGTACGATTTCCGTACGAGGAACACAGTAGAAATATTCGAGCCACGCTGGATAAGATAAACCTTATCAGGCCCGTGTAGGTCTGACCACATACGAGACGGTTTTCCTTCGCGTTTCCTGGTCCGCAAGCGGCGGTGAGAAGCGTTCCGTGATACCGTTCGTGTTCCAATATTATCCCCGCGCGAGGATCGATACTCTCATAATTTATTTCACTGTGATTTATACGTCGAAGACCGACAGTGGTATTTCACGAACCGACAATCACGAAATTACAGATCCACAAACAACAGGAATTACCTGCCATCGAGAAATCGATACGCGTCGACGTAAAGGTGGTCGAGGAGGAAACGTTTACTAGTAAATTTCTATCGCTACGACATTTTTTTCGCGTTCTTGCGTCGCACAGTAGTCCCAAATGGCCAAAAAGCGGAAAAAGCTCGATATCTCGAGAACGGATCATCCTATCCGACTCTAGTCTCATTCGATTCAGGATGAAAAAATACATTAGAATTGTGTTCAAATTATTCGAATAAATAAAAGGTAGTTTTCATAATAATAAGTCAAAAGCTTCTTCGCTAAGGAGAAGGTGTGTTTTTTTTTAGGTTCCTCATATTCGTATGTTTGGGTCATTGAAACTTGTTTTAGTGAATTTTTAACAGGAAATGATTATATTATACACAGGAATTTTTTTACAGGTTTTTTTATGTTTTTTTTAATCATTGTACATTTTATCTGTCGTGGATTTATTAGAAATTTACCAGTCCGTAATACGTCCTTTAAACGTGAGCTAATTCTTGCGAAGGATGTCTGAAAAATAATGTCACACCTTCATCAGAATGGAGTTTAGAAGGAATTCGCAGATTCGCAGACACTTGATATAATATTGTTAGACCGAATCACTTACTTTCTTTAAGGAAATGACCTCACAGAGTCGTTATTTTAACATCTCCCGTAAATTGATCATCTACCTTAGGGATTCGATCAAATCTCTATTTTCATCATTTCCCTGCGACATATTCGCATATTAGGGATACCGGGCTGCAACGCTCCCTACAAATCTAGCGTCCTGGGTACACATGCACCCCCCGCGTTATAAAATAGCCTAAACCTCCTAAAACTACCACGAGACAACCATTAACATCGATTCTTTTTTTTTAACTTACGACCCATTTAAATCCTACAAAAACATTTTCCGAGCAAAGTTTATGCAATTTGATGATACTCTTGCAATTTGATACTCGTTACCATCGGTACAGCGCGTCCGTAAATCTATCCTTAAATTAACTCGTGATTTCACTTCACTCTTTCGATAGCATCGCGTCTATATTTAGGGTCGTAACAACAATGGCTGTTTCTGGGGGTAGGTTGATCGATAATTCGTGTTTATCGAGGCTGGAGTTCACCGGGATGACGCAACCGCTCGTAGCGATCTTGAGAATGGATGGAACGTGGACGAAGTGACCGAGTATGTCGTTACTTACCAGAGAGGAGCGGATCCCGTGATGTCAGCCAAAATAAACAGAATGTCACGGGTATAAATAAAGCTTTCACTCTCTTCGTGACTCTCTTCGCTCTTTTTTTTTTTTCTCTTTTTTCTTTTCCTCCCGTCCGAATTGACGTACCCGGGCGTCGTGACAGGGGTCTCTTGATCGACGTGCTTCCTGTCGGAAACCGACACGCTAAAAACGTACGCGCCATTAACGAAAGTAATTATAGGCGAGCGGAGGTGGACTCGTCCAATTTCTCCGCGGATACCGCGGAAGAACGTCCGCCTAGCTATCGCGAAAATTCGATGCGAGACCTTTGAATTTTTGCCCTCTTTCATCGCTGCTCGCGGACGCTTCTTATAAATATACCGGCGAGAACGGGATCTAGGCGAATGTATTCGGTGCCGTTCCTCTTTTGATGGAAATACGCGACTCGTTTGAAAGTTTTACATCCAGTGTGCATTTGCGCGAGGATCCGCGTACTTTTACGTCGCCAAAAAAGACGCCACGTTTTCGCGTACGTGATGCATTAGGTCGGCGCAAGCCCGTTCGTATGGATTCACCCGAACGAGTAGCGTACGTACGCCGTGTTCGATTTCACTCGCGCGTAGGGCAGACCTTCGGTCAATAGGGACATGTGAAATAATTTAAAAATGGCTGGCGAGAAGGGCGCGGTTTTCGTATTTGAACCTTGGTACGTTTGTATTTGGATTCGTTGCTTTTCCAACGCGGAAAGTTCTTCAACCGGTCTTATTTTCTTCGTTAATCCGAATGTCTTGTTCCCTTTTCTGTCTAATTTACTTTGTCATAGAAACGAGTGTCTCAATCGATTTTAGAATGTTAAGCATTTACGTTAGTTCCAATAACTCTGCCAAATTTTTCATCGGCGTTATAAAACGAAAAGTAACCAATTAGAATAATTGCACGTATTTTCTATCTAAAAGTAAAAGGTGAAGAGGCGAGTAGGACACGGTTTTCGTGTTTGAACCTCGGTACGTTTGTATTTGGATTCATTGCTTTTCCAACGCGGAAAGTTCTTCAACCGGTCTTATTTTCTTCGTTAATCCGAATGTCTTGTTCCCTTTCCTGTCCAATTTACTTTGTCATAGAAACGAGTGTCCCAATTGATTTTAGAATGTTAAGCATTTATTGGGTTGTCCAGAAAGTTCGTGCCACTTTTTAAGAAAACTTCAAAGGCACATTTGAATTGTAATATATATTTATTGAATTATATAGGTACGATTTTGTTCCACAACCTTTCCACCTTTTAAGAGATGTACATATATATGTTGTTTGTTTTCATTCATTTCGACATACTCAGACCTGCCACCACCTATGAAAAATCAGCATGGACTTTTCGGACAACCCAGTAAGTCGTTTATAATAAGTCTGCCACATTTTTCATCGGTGTTATAAAACGAAAAGTAACCAATTGGAATAATTGCACGTATTTTATATCTAAAACTTTCCAAGATATGGGGGCACGTGTTGATGTTAACACTTTTTTTTTAATTACTTTGTTTAAGGTCACATCAACTACAGGGTTATTAGTGACCACGTTAATATCTACAATTCAATTACAGTTTACTCATTATTTCATATTTCGTTAATATATCTACTAGTTTGAGAAATTTGTTTCTATTATTGAGAATCGTCTGCATATTATTTAAAAGTTTGAAGTGTACTCGATCGTGCTGCATTCCTTGACATTCTTCAATTAAATGTTTAACTGTGAGAGGTTCGTCGCAAAACGTCCATGATGGTGGCTGTGATTTCGTTATTTTGTAGCAATGGGTGACGTTAAAATTGAGAGGTCGAATTTTTCAGGAATTTTCTTTTACGTAGTTGCAATGTATTTGAAGGAGCATTGATTTAAAAAATCATTGAAATAAGGATCACCCTAATATATACATCTTTGTAACCAATGTTCCGTTGAATGGTTATAATAGCAAATTTACGTAATCGAAGCAACTAACCGTCCATCATCCGTATATAGAGCGGAAACTGAAATTGTAACTACATATTACTATAGTGGATGATGCATAACACAATAGTACCACCATTCCCTGTATTAATAGAGAGTTATAACTGCAAGAGAATGTGCAGGTAACAGAACGCTGGCTTTCTGGCCATGACCGTTCAATTATTCAAGAAGAACGACGTGAATAATAATAAGAAAAGTGGGAAACTATTATCTAAAATTGAATATGAATAAAGAACATCGTCCACGTCTCAGTTATTCGAACACGGAGAGCCACTGCCATGAATTGCAGCCTGTCTCGTCTCACTGAGGTAATCATAATTACGTCATTCTCGTGCAACGTCAAGGATTGCATTACTCACAGTTCGCGTGGATTAAGTATTATGGAAATGTTTCTAATGTAACCTAACTTACGACACGGAACAAAAACGTGCTTTCGACTCGATTGTTGAGGAACGTTGGTCCGCGAATTTCGAGGTAAAAACGGCTAATATAAATAAGATTATTGAACGTGTGTTAATAATAATATATGATACCACACGTGTACAAGGAATATTATTCATAAGCCTTGATTAATATTGCAGAATAATTACATGAAGAATTTCCAAATACAGCGACATTCCAAATTGTTGAAATGTCTGGTAATATTAATTGACTGATTTACATAAAAGTGAAAATGGATGTAACAGAAAATACGACACTTTGATGTTTTAGATGTTTAATGAATTGTTATTATTAGACTGCGGATCTCCATGCATTTATATAGGAAATTTGAATGTGCAAAAACCTACAGAATGCAAACAATATGCAAGAATATAAAAAAGATTGAAAGTAAAGTTCATGTTATAATATTTACAGAATAAAATAAATTAATATTTAGGTTCAATTTTTGTAGCCATGCTCGGGAAGATTTTATTTTGCATAAAGATCCGCAGTCTAGTTATTATATTTCTGTTTTGGACCAAAATGGAATACCTAAAATTTAGTCAAGTTCTTTAATGATTTCACAACTTTCTCAGCTGGTTATTACAATTGTTAAATATCTTCGTAGATAGGGAAAATGAACGACTGCTCATATTGGCTTTTACAGAGCGAGTGTTTATTACGTGGTCGCACATAAAGAAACAGAAAAAAAAGTGTCTCCTTCGCACGCTTAACGTATGCTATAGTGGCGTTTTTGCTTATATTTAAATTTAGTTACAGTGGGTGTAGAAAGTATTCGTACACCGATCAATTTCCGAAAACGCTATGTAAAATTGTAATTTATTAACTTATTTTTTATAAACAATGACATCCTACATATTCTTGGAAATCTCTAGAATAGATAGAGTTAAAAAAAAAAGCTATTTATGTAAGTTACGAAATTAACAAGAAAAGAACAATTAATCGATAGAAATATTGAAGCAATAAGTATTCGCACAACTGTTTAATTTTTTTAAATTGATTAAAAAAAAAGAAATTTACATTAATTTATAAGTATATAATACTTCCTTCGTTGGATTTCCTTTTGATTTTATAATTATTGTAACTCTTCTAAGCATTAAATTAAGTAAATTATTAGTTATTCGAAGTGGGATCTTCTTCCATTTTTCTCTTAGAGCCTTTTTTGAAAGTACTTTACTGGAAATTTGATGTTTTCTAATTCGTACGGAGCAATAAACTAATGTGTTTACGTTACAAGCTCTACTGTAGATGGTTCGTCATAAGAATCGTACAAATACTTATTGCTTCTATACTTTTACCCACTTTTCGCACTTTTTTTTGTTAATTTTACAAATTATATTAACTAGTAAATGTTGTTTGGACTATATCTATCTTAAAGATTTTCGAGAATATGTAAAATATCATTGATTATAAAAAAAAAAAGTTAAGAAACTACAATTTCAGACAAAAGTTTTTTGGTAAATTGATCGGTGTACGAATACATTCTACACCCACTGTATATTCTAACAACAATTTAAAAGGTATCCACATACTCTTGAGCGAAAGCTTTAAAATCGCGATGATAAGTTGATAAAAATGTAACAATATATTCCGTAACAAAAAAGGTATCATTTTAAGTCTATTTTCGGTTCCATCCTTAAACAAGATTCAAAGAATTATTTTTGAAGTGAAAGACCTTATCTGTTATCAATAATTGAACATTGTAAGAAGCCAACCAGCAACGCGGTTAATAAATTCCAGAAGATACACGAAGGAACTAAAGACTCTGTAAGCAGGCCGCAAGTGGATGAAATGTTAAATATAATTCCTGTTTGGCCTGAATCTCCAATTCCTTCCATTAAGATTCTTTATTTCCACGTTGTACGGAGGGTAGCTCGGAAGGAAGTGGAATCGTTTGAAAAGGACGGGGAGTTAGGGAATTGCGTTGAAGTCAGTGCATGTTCACTTTAAGCGGAGTGTTTGCCAAGTCATGTTTCATTGATGGCGTTAGGGGGTCTTGGAGAAAGCTTCACGGTGGAGAAGTCGAAGCGAAAAATCAACGTATGCCTTTTTCCATTATCA
>NW_026534736.1:0-4097 GCF_026225885.1 Hylaeus anthracinus
ACAATGGTTCCTATAAATTAGTGCTACGAAGTATATAATATTATTTATGAGAATCTAGACGCATTGATTATCTAGGAGAAATAAATTAATATAAATTAAGTATATAATATTATTCATGAAAATTTGGATACGTTGATTGTCCAGCACAAATTTATTAATATAAATTAACGATATATATTACTGTAAATAACACGATCGAAATGTGAATAGATTCTACATAGTATACAATTAAAACTAAAAAATTTAAAAATTATGAATTATTTGATTGAAGCTCTTTATTAATATTATCTAATTTAGATGAATCAACAAGTTTCATTGCGTTAAAAAAGTTTGCTAATTTGCGTTGACTTCATCAACCCTGAAGAACAGTGAAGTTTTTTGTATATTACTACAGATTTTGTATTATTATTGATTACGTCATGAATCACGTTCAATTTTAAGTATCATGTTAACGTGTAACGTTACACGTAATACAAGCGCTCCTTCTCTGAATGAAGTAATAATAGAACTACATACCGCCAGCTTCACTCGTAAATTTCTTTGCGGATGACACGATATCGCTACGTTTATTGAAGTAATTAGAGAGTTGAACGCAATGTTCCGGCTACTTGAACGAGCACCTGACTGTAATCTTGGAAATCGCTTAACAGGTAGCATGTAATCCGGTAAGTGGATGTGATCGTGACGTAGTCGTAAGTTTTGATCGGACGACGGTTATATAATCGGTTTCGCGATCGGTGTTATTGAAGGATCATGGAAGTCAATTGCATCTGATCACTTGAATGCATTATCGGGTGCGTAATAAGTGCTATTTACGAGACGGCAGAAAACACGAATAGCAATACGAGCTACGCGAAAGTTATTTATATTGTTTTACGATCAACTGGAAAGAAACATTTATTATATGCAACGGTTGTAAATTTAGCAAACACAAATTTTTTCATATATAATTTGGTAGAAATATTTTGAAGACATTAAGCAACCAGAGTATTAACCAAAAATGGTTGCAACTTTAGCAACCACAAGTTTTTCTTGATATAATTTAGTAGAAATATTTTGAAGACATTAAACAACCAGAGTATTAACCAAAAATGGTTGCAACTTTAGCAACCACAAGTTTTTCTTGATATAATTTAGTAGAAATATTTTGAAAACCTTAAACAATCAGCGTATTAATTAAAAAAATATTGATTCTGTGACTCAGAAAGAGAGAGTGCTCCCTTAACGAAACGAACGAATAAAATTTTATTTATAAGCATTGAAAATATATATTTCTGTAGGAGAAAGAATCGTTTGTATTAAAAAAAGAAATATCTAAGCTGTAGAAGATTAATAAATAATAAGACAAAGAAATATGTTCTTCATTAAAATTTAAGAGCTATATTCGCGAATATTTATCAAGGAAATTCCTGAGCGCACATTCTTTCGGTATCACCGTTCGGATTCAGCGCCGGCGAAGGGCGGAAGGTGTCATTGTTTCGCATCGATTTGCTTGTGTAAAATTCCTGAGGCTCACACGAGAAATTTTCTACGGTGCACGCAGACTAGACAAAGGGAATGCGCGAAGGAAAATTAAATTTCCGTTTGGAACGTAATGCGGTGGGAGCCTTCTTTGTCTCAACATGACACAATTGAACTTCCACCGCGCATCAGGATCGTAATATCCAAGCCGAGTCGCAATTGGGAATAACGTCAGGAGGTGATACGTAATCGATAATGGATTATAAGTTAGCATTAGTATTGTATTAGTTGTTATATTAGTTGACGTGTTAAAATATATCTCAATTAAAAAGTGTATATACCAACAATAAATTTAATTTGGATTGAGGCATATGTGTATTTAAATCTTGAACAAAAATTCTTGAATTTTGTAGATCAGAAAATTTGTTAACGTCGTTCGAAATACATAGAAAGAGAGCGATACTTCGGCTTTTCAAACCTGACGTCCACAATTGAGGACAGGAAATTTAATACATTACCGACACTATCGTTTAGGGCGAATGTCCTTATTCGTCCACATGAAGACAGTTTTCCTCAAAAACTACCCTATTAGTACTTTTGTTTTGATTTTTCCATATTAATTTTAGTCAAAGTTAACTCTAAAGATTAAATTACATTAGTACGAGAAAAGAAATGATAATTCAGGTCTGAAATGGTTAAGTACCAAGTACCACAATACCCGAACATTAAAATCGAGTAATTGTAGTTTCCAATTGCACAGAAACCAAATTTTGGTCTCTTCGAAATTTCCACTAATATTAGTGCGACAGTGGACGTGTTAAATACCCGTTATAGTGATCGGAGCTGAAAAACATGACGGTCGTATGGAACAGGGAGTCGCGCGTTAATCTACGTGCTGGCAATATCAGTCAGAGTTGATGATGAGGTTTCCATTGATGTAGGATGTTGCCGATCATTACTCTCGGCGGGAGATATCTACCGATAGTCTCATGCTAACGAGGAAACGTCCTGATACCTAAAGCAGAGGTCTCATTTCCCATTCATTCGCGAAAACAGGTTGCTCGCAATCACGGCATCTCTTCTTCGCGGTCGCATCCAGAAGAGACGTAATACAAAAGAGAAACGATGATAGAAATAGGAATATTTATTATTTTTAAATAAAAAGGTTAACGGGGATCCATTGCTCTGGTCAATATCACTGTTAAAGAAGCACGTAGATCAAATTCAGACACACTTCGCGTAGACTACATTTGACCAAAGTAAAGTCAGTATATTTGATTTTCTCTTCCAAGAAGAGAAAGTTGTTCATTTACAAAAACCATCTCTGCGCGTGTAGGGTTTCTTTAAGCGTCAGCTGTGCCCTATCTTGATTTCTTTAGACGAAGTATAGGAACGATAGGGTCCATGGGTACTTGACGAAATTCTTCGTTACTGACTCGCTTCACTCGAGCTCTTTCTTTCGTACAGTAAAGACCTGCCCTTCCGAGTGCTACGATAATGTTTTAGACTAAAAAGTATTCTTAAAACGTCTATATCATTTTATTCTACCGCTTATATTCCATTACAGTAAAATGTGCAAACAACACTGTTAAGGGCCTTTGTCCTCTTTATTTCAGTTCGACAGTGCGCATCGACGGTGTAAGCACGACGAGCAGCTAATGTAACCGAATCCCACGCGAAAAATGTTATTCGATCCGAAACACGGCGCGACAGCAGTTTGAAATTTTAACGAAGGACCCCGACAAACGGAAACAATGTAACGAAAAACCGCGAGCATTTTGCACGGTAAATAAATTCGTAAGCCGCGAGCGAGATGCGCGGATTATACACGCGCGTGATCAATTTACGGATTTTCGACGCGCGGGATCAAGTCGTGTGATTTAGGGGGCGGGACGAAATCAGGCTATCAGGCAACTATCCAAGCAACATAGTCGGCCGTGGTGTTTATCACCATCAAGAAGTGTCTTTGCGCGCTTCAGTTTTCAATTTGTGATCGACGAAACGGGGAACCGTCGATCGAACATTGGAATTCACGATTGCAAAAGGTTTTACGAAAGGGATTTCTATGAGTTCGTTTTCTTTTCTTAATACTTTGCAGCTCAGATTTTCTAATTTTAGTACAGTTCTGAAATAAATATATATATAGTTTTATTTTAAATTGGTCGCTGTACGATTACTTCTTACACTGACTGTATATACGTAGGTCGTCCGAAATGTTCTCGGGCTCGATCATAGATGTCAATGATACAGGCAATATTTTTCTTTCTTAAGTCGACGCGTCTTTCTAAAGTACGCATTTGAAGCTAGAATTCAATTGTTGACAATCGTGTCAATATTAGCCACTCGTCAAAATAATATTCCAATCCTCATCAGCCCCTTACAATCATCCGGCGGGCCGCGCGTTGGCCAGGGCTGGCTGTAACGATGAGCGTAATGTGTCTGACTATGATCTCATTCTACTTCAACCCATTGCACGGAGCGTAACGCATGGGATTTTTTGTTTGTTTAATTATTTAACCATGTTCCAGAACTCCGACCGTTCTGAAACTTTTACATGTGTCAGCTAAATAACCGATCATCGTTCCTGATTTTTTTTGGTAGGTCACACTCACAGGGTTGTTTGCAATTGCGACCCG
>NW_026534737.1:0-14320 GCF_026225885.1 Hylaeus anthracinus
ATGAAAAAGATGCAGATCGTAATTCTAGTTTGACAAAAAAAAAAAAAACCAAAAGAAATGTTCATTTTCATACATTTTTCTTCTATGTGAACTAAGAAAAACCCGCAAAAATGGTGAAATATGAAATTACTGCAAGTTTGAAAAAAAGAACGAGTTCTTTGGATGAAAAAAATCACTTTAACTCGATAAAAAAGTAGTTTAAAATTTTTTTTGTATGAATTTCCTTAGTTCACATAGAAGAAAAATGTATGAAAATGAAAATTTCTTTTGGTTTATTTTTGTGTCAA
The DNA here is from genome assembly GCF_026225885.1 of Hylaeus anthracinus. Classification (NCBI taxonomy): domain Eukaryota; kingdom Metazoa; phylum Arthropoda; class Insecta; order Hymenoptera; family Colletidae; genus Hylaeus; species Hylaeus anthracinus. Next base: position 288 of record NW_026534737.1, read on the forward strand.
ACCAAAATTACGACCTGCATCTTTCCCGCCGATAGGAGGTTTTAATTGCGAGGTGGTCTACAATTGTGCGTCACACTCGACTCAATTTGAATATTTCTTGTTGAAAAAATTTCTACAGACTACTTAAATATGTATGAAAATAGGATAAAAAGTTCGATAGAATAAATTATTTTTGCCATCCTAAAAAAATTCACGATAAATCGCTTTCTTTAGACCTCTTAATTCAGGATACCCCCTCAAAAAACCTATAAATAGGCTCCCGGTAAATAAAGCGTTAACATAATTCGTCTCCGACGTGCAAATATTTGTAACTAATAATTTGGCCAACCGTTGCAGAGCAAATGGATTTGTCAGCGAGTGCTACGTCACCTGGATTTCATTTTTACTCGAATCACCTGTTCCCTTTGGCCGACGTTTCTTTTATTAAATCCTGCTTATATTGTTGCATGACAGAATTCCTGGACGAAACTCGCGGATCTCGTGCCAACTGTTACAGTAATTTTCGACCGGCACACTGGTTCGGATATGTTATTTAGAAACTGAAGTTGTTCCTCGTCAAGTTCATCAAGGTATCGCCGATTTTCGCAATCGAAGAGTCCAAGAATCCCATCGCTGTCAATGTTGGGCAAAAATTTTATTCGATTTCGTACCTTTGTTTATTCTGTGATATTGCATTCTATAAACCAAATTCCAATTTTTATTTAACAAGTAACGGGTGAACGACGGAATATTATTTATTCCACAGTAGACCTTTGATAAATTTGTTATATTATCAGCAAATGCTCTTTGATAGGGAATCGAACGAAATCCTTAGCGATTTAGTTAGTTTAGGAATAACAGTAATTTTTTTCTGTTCCCCCCCCCCCAAAAAAAACCACTTACAACACGAAGTGTATCGATTGAAACTTTTATTCGGTGGATTTTTTTAGATTTCCAATGCGGAATGAAAGTTTCGGGAAAAAAACTTTGAAATAGTAAAAGCTGCTCTAATTCGGTCATTTCGCTCGGCGAATGTTCAATTTTTTCCTTATTGTCAGTAAAATAAATGAATTATACAAAAAGCTATTTCTCTTCCATTGTTGTTCTGCTTATAAAAAAAAAAGACTTAATTCAAACTTCAATATTTTACCTTGAAATGTCTGTCAGAACTTTTATTAATCTATTGAGAAAGTTGTTAAAATCTGATTTTACAATAAAGCTAAAATGTCACTGGAATAAAATTAATTTCAAATAAAATAGAGATAATTGAAAAGTTGAAGGTTCGCCAATGAATTTCGTCTATAAGAGTTAACAGTTTCATTCAATGGCTGGCTATATATGTATGGCACTCGAAGCATCATATTTATAGTTGAAGAGGGCAGATAGAGAAATTCGTCGCACTTGGAGACTATTCTCGTTATAGCGACGAAGGAGGAAACGACTAAGTGCAGAGTGATCCAGATCACCTCGGACGTTAAGGGTCTTTCGGGCAAGGTATCTTGTAAATATATGTCTCGGTCAAGCGCGTTCACCGTTTAAGAGAAATGTCTGATATTTTTGGACTGACCCGCCTATCACAAAGAGAAACGTCATTCAACTGTTCATTAAGTAACTGATTCGCACATATGTACTTCGAAAGTGATACAACTCAAAGAATCAAGATTTCGTGAATTATCACTACGAAGGAGTTGGGTTTCCTCTATTAACTCCTCTATTAATTATCAAAACTGAATCAAGGTAATCTTGGTATTTCGTCATTCTTATCTCGTAATATTTTTAGTAAAATTGGATTACATTGTATCAAAGTGATACATTGTTAATTAGGGTCTGAATTGCATTGGTAAACGTGTAGACAGTACTGAACTAATCCAGTTTTAGAATATCTCACTCTTATGTCATTTGTAACATCTCAAAGAAAATTAAACGATATTGTATAAAAGTAGTACGTTCTTCGGACAAGTCATGGCAAATAAAAATATTAAAAAATGAACATTCAAATCGTGCGAAAGAAGGTTTGAAAATATCAAACTTCTGAAACCACTTCTGGATTTCATCTTTGCATGTGTCGTGCAAATAGAAACGCTATTATATAATAGACATTTCGTGTATGTTTATTTCGTCGATAGAAGCAACACCGAGGAGCGATTTAACGAAGATGAAATTCACAAGGTGAGAACCGTTCGACATTTTTGAGAATCGTAATGGTACAACGCAACGTTTACGCGGCGAAGTACCGTATTGTGGAAACTAATGAGCCACGCATTACTCTTTATCAAGATATCAATTCGCCGTATAATGACATAATTTGTTTGAATATGGCGTCAAGCAAAATCCATATCGGCGCGGTTGTTGATACGCGACGCTTCGAAATTATAGGGACCAACTCGAAACGGATAAATACAATTGAAATCATTAGCACTATTGGCCGAATAAAATTGAAATGGATTACTATGAATAAACCTCTTTAGTTCGCGCGTATTTATAATTAGCCGTCCATCCGACATTGTTACGCAAAATGAATTTCCCGGGCACGAAATAATTGATTACGCTCGAAAGGCATTCCCTGTGATCGACCGTAACGAAGAATAATGGATTCGAATTCGTGGTATTCCGTATAAATGACAAATATGCTGACAATAACGCTGCGGACCTACAGAATGGATGCGACTATACATAACGTTGCGTGCTACAGTTGAAAATTAACGTTCACATCAGAGGGTTTGTAATCGTGTTACAGGCCATCGCGAAATCCGACGTTATCAAGTATCAACGGTATCGATACTTTTCCATTAGCCGGTATAAAATTTCGAGAATGTAAAAAGAACCTTTTGTTTTTCGTTCGAATACCGTAATAAATACTGATACCCTCTGTTAAGCACGACGTACGGATGTAGCTCCGAAATACACGTTCGTATCTCTATTTATTTATATTAAAACCTTTATGTATAAAATTTCCTCGTAAAATATGTCCTTCGTAAAAATTCTGGTAATTTTAAGTCTTTCTATGAGCGCTAAAGACACATACGTCGATTGATAATAATTACAGGTGATATTTATAATATTTGTATAAAATATGGAAATTTATAATGATCCATTTTCTCAGAACATTTTTGAAAATAAGTTGAATCAATATTGTTCAACCAATGGCCCACTAAATATCTCCGAAAAATTCTATAATTTTTCAATTTGACTCAATTTCAATTCGATAGATAAATGTACTAATCCGTATTAAAAATATTCATAAAATATTATAAAATAATTTTGTACAAATTTATTATGTATTCTGTCTTCGTATTCAAATATAACCATCTATTTTGCTAATTGTTTTAGTAATTGTTTCTCTGTATAACGTGAAATATGTCTCTTGGTTTCAAATAGTTTTCCAAAAGGGGCCCTTAAGATTTCGTTTTTAATAATAAAAAGCTTGCAAACGTAATTAAGACACAGTACTCGCGTTTAAAATTCTGTCACTTGAATAGAAAATTACTGTAAAATAGTTTTGAAAGTGTCCGAATTGACGTTCGAATCTAAAACTGATCCAACCGAGATCTGTCATCCTGTCGCGAAGTCTGTTCATCCTGTTCGCGATTCGACATAATAGAATTTGATAACGCGTAACTTCTGCCACGGCGGAGTTTACGGAGAACGCGGGAACGTTTTCCGGCGACAAGTCGACAACGGACGGTGGTCGGAGATATTTAGTGGTTCGGCGAGCGGTGATTTTATTATCCGGGTGGCGTTAAATACTGACTATAATATAATGCGGGTGTGTGGCGGAGTAACGGTGTACGCGGCGGAGGCCGCGATGTGTATAAATATTTGGCGCCGTTCCAATCTGCCTTAGTCGCTCGTACATACATCTGCTTTTCCGACGCCAGAGCCACTTGTAAAGACCACGATGACGCGTCTCGTTTCTGAACGCGACGCTTCTTTCGCGACGCTGGACCAAAACGTCCAAGAGAACCCTAATAGCCAAAGGAGAACCTTTGACGCTCACCTGAACGTTCCTTTCGTGATTTCGCTTTCATAAATCTTTCGTCGTATAAATTCTGATAAGAATTCTCTGTGAAATGTGGTCAGAATCGTATAGTTAATCGCGGATTTTAATTACGGAGTGTTCTGTATTATCAGTAGAGAGTTCTTGTGGTACCCTTTCTCCTTTGTTGGAATATTTACTGTAATTCAACCTTTTATTTTGCTACAAAGATAAATGTATCGAGAATATGTGTACAATGTAGCTGAGACGATTCTGAACCACGAATTCCTTTGGAAAAATGTCGTACGGTGCTTCGTTTTTGAATTATTAATGAAAAACCACCGACCAATTACAGCGCTAGAGTAGCGCGCGCTCAGCCGCGAGAGGCTGTGATTGGTCGGTGGTTTTTTGTTAATAATTCAAAAACGAAACATCATCCGAGATTTCTGTAAAGGAAATTGTGGTTCAGAATCATCTCAGCTACCTCCCATTTCCGGTTTTTACTCTAATCCTTGAACACCCTGTATACATTGTACACATATTCTCAATACATTTATCTTTGTAGAAAAATAAAAGGTTGAATTATATTATTCAAGTTCCATGCATTTCTTTCGCAAAACAATCGCTGTTTGATTTTCAACCAGTTAAATAACAATATCATCGCAGTTCAAACGTAACAGGATACGATAAATAAGGACCTCGTAAGTGAATTTGCATACCGGGAATCTCCATTGAAATGCATTTTATGCAGATATAATTATTATAATCGGTAACATAATATCGTTGTGGTGCCGTATCGGATTGCGTCAGATACCTGCGGGAAATATTTATCCGCGCTGGACCAACGGCGAACGCGTCCCATTAATAAATGCGGAGACACGAATTGTTGATTTGTAACAGGTCGCGGTTTTCAGGACAAGCGTCGACTTTAATTACTTGGCCGAATTACGCGAATACAACCAGGTTTCTGATGTTTTGCTCGATATGCGCATACCGATGTTCGAGTGTAAACAACGAAACAGAAAAATGCCATAATCTGTATTTTTCGTTTTTCCGTTCACCATTCACCATTTAGAATTTATTTAAAATTGTAGAATGAAAATATTATTTCATTAAGTAGTATTAAAATATCCTTATTGTTATGCTTGGGTTCAGGGTGAAACTATTTCGTTCCAAACAACAAATTGGAAAGAATTTGCCACGTGACGAATGTTGTAAGTACAAGATCTTGCACTTGAAATTATACAAATAATTCTATAAATACAAATTTAAAATATTGGGTTTCTCAAAAGAGGCTCTAGGATTTTGTTCCTGTTAGTAAAACAAGAATGGTATGGAATATATTCGATTTTTAAAATTTTGAGTGAAAATATGGGGCTATACCACGAGTTGCACATGCCACATATCTATAATATTCAGCTATTAATAAGTGTCGTGAAAAATGGAATCATTCTCTCTTTCTATAATATTATCCTCTTCCAGAAGAAGTCGTAACGTCACTATAAAGTTTCTGTGGTCCTGTACACATGCTCGTATTAAAATTAATATTAGAAAACGAAATCATTAAGGCCCTTTTGGAAACCTCCTTATTTTAGTTCGTCGATACACGATTCAATTCACACAAAGAAATTGTGGTGGAAAATTAAACAAAAATCAAGGAATAATTTCGAGAAATACGGTGCTCTGGTCGGGCGCACAATCGAATCAGTCGTTGTAGCAACAAAATTTAAAACGGTTCCCCTTTAATTTATGCGAATAAGTAATGGGGGCAAACGTAATTTCCAAGTGCCATATTCCGTGGGTAAACTTTCGGTCGATGGTAACGCTGATTTCTTCATAGGAACAATTTGGAATAATGGCGAGCTTGCGAAAGCCAGTGCTATTTACCCGCTGATCCTTGTGATCCACTTTTCCACAACCCCGTGCTTACCTGATGCATATTCAAGCGGACGGGGGAGACCGAATGAAGTCTCGTTAACGACAAATCTACGGGTGGATGGAACGTGCGTGTTGTTTTAGGAGCGTGTTTTAGAAACTTGGGCACGATTACGCGGAGTGATCCTGGAAACTGGAACGGTTTAGGAGTCGCTACCGAGCGAAGTCAGGGAAAATTGCACGTGGAAAATGTTGAGCGGTCTAACGACGATTATCGTCCTGCATTTACAGAATGCTTGAATAGCGAACAACGTCATACCTTTCCAACGACTTGTACATTCCCTAGTTAAACGTGACGGGTCGTTGAGGTTTGATACAACACTTTTGCAATTTTATACTACTTACTAGAAAATTTTGTACCGTTTTCAATTATTAGTTTACAAGATTTCTTTATAAACTACATACCTCGTAAAAATTTGAACGACTTTGAAAATTGTTTCTTTTCTGTCTTTTTCAAGTAAAACTGACGAATGTTCTTTAATAATAATTGTAATTAATAGATACATCATTTCATTACCAATTTTCTACATTTGAATTTTTTAATATGAAATTTTTTAAATCACACATTTTCTTGTACAGTGTTATATATTAGGTTGTCACAAAAGTTTCTTTCGCTTTATTAATAGGTAATACATGCACAATATTTAATGTTTTATGTTACATTACTGAATTGTGCACGATTCATTTTGCTCCATTACTGTTACAACATGAATATGAAATTAGATTTTCTATTTATATAAACACGACCATATCAAATAATTGAGTGCAACTCGCGAAAGAAACTTTCGGGACAATCTGATAAATTAGGTATTTAAACGAGAACCGTTTAATATCTTCGTTATTTATGGTTGTATGAACAAACTCCTAAGGAAAAAATTACGCTCTTCTAAAGAGACACTTACTACATGGTTATTTTTTGCCCAATTTCTTTTCCAATTTCTTGAAATCATTTATAATGCGATTTTAAAACAATACGTATTCTTTTAAATCGAATAATATATTTTCTTTCCATCATATACATTCTCACAGAGTTATAATTTACAGCTCTCCTAGGTGACTGAATATCACAGCATGTAATCGCTATTTATTGCCTTATTACAAGTAGCGTCAATATTTTTCTCGCAAACATTCTACTATTAAGTGATTCATTTGGTAAACAATATTATTCCATCTTTTCACTAAAACAGTCAAGGGATTTGATCAAATCATATTACTTCATCTTTTCACTAAAACAGTTAAGGAATTTGATGAAATCATACTATTTCATCTTTTTGCTAAAACAGTTAAGGGATTTGATCAAATCACTTACTTTCTTTAGGGAAATGACCTTACGGAGTTGTTATTTTAACATCTCCCGTGAATTGATCATCAACCTTTAGGAATTTGATCAAACCTCTATTTTTATCATTTTTCTGCGACAAATATATCGATAATTTCTCATTGTCTCTTCCATGCGACGTAGTTTAACAATTTTTAGTTTGATATTATTACCTTGTCCTTTTTTCTCAAAAATTTTAACCCCCGAATGGGGGCGCCACGATGATCTTGCCCAGGACCCCGATATTCCTAAAACCGGCACTGCGTGTACGATAGTGTTGAAAAACTATGGATAGTATTATACTATCAAGATTGTCGATGGTTTTCTTCTATCAGAAACGTTGTCGATATTTGACTAGGACTAGCGTTTCAGTTTTGATCGTATTAATTTTCAATATTTATAATCTTAATCGATTTCTTGCATCTGCGACTGAAATCGAAATTGTACTTAAGAATTTCAGTTTATTTTTTTTTTAAATTGTTTCGTTTATGTAATAAAAATATTCATCACTTTTTAAATGAATCACAGCACCCCGAGTAAAAATCGTAGTAGCTGGTCACCGTGCTATAATTCAGAGCAACTGTTGAGTTTTGTGGTAAACAATTACTTATTCGACGATATCATTAATAAACTGAGCATTAATAGCAATATCATTAATAAACTACGCATTAATATCGAGTGGACATACGGTATAATGTACGAGAATATGCGCCAATGCAGAATTTCAATTCAACATCTTTATCTGTAAAAACACGAATTTTCATAATCCGCAGTTCATTCGTTAGTATCCCTTGTCAAGTGTTAACATTTTTTTCTTTTTTATTATTAATTCTGCCAAGCAACATTCATCACCGTACGATTTCCGTACGAGGAACACAGTAGAAATATTCGAGCCACGCTGGATAAGATAAACCTTATCAGGCCCGTGTAGGTCTGACCACATACGAGACGGTTTTCCTTCGCGTTTCCTGGTCCGCAAGCGGCGGTGAGAAGCGTTCCGTGATACCGTTCGTGTTCCAATATTATCCCCGCGCGAGGATCGATACTCTCATAATTTATTTCACTGTGATTTATACGTCGAAGACCGACAGTGGTATTTCACGAACCGACAATCACGAAATTACAGATCCACAAACAACAGGAATTACCTGCCATCGAGAAATCGATACGCGTCGACGTAAAGGTGGTCGAGGAGGAAACGTTTACTAGTAAATTTCTATCGCTACGACATTTTTTTCGCGTTCTTGCGTCGCACAGTAGTCCCAAATGGCCAAAAAGCGGAAAAAGCTCGATATCTCGAGAACGGATCATCCTATCCGACTCTAGTCTCATTCGATTCAGGATGAAAAAATACATTAGAATTGTGTTCAAATTATTCGAATAAATAAAAGGTAGTTTTCATAATAATAAGTCAAAAGCTTCTTCGCTAAGGAGAAGGTGTGTTTTTTTTTAGGTTCCTCATATTCGTATGTTTGGGTCATTGAAACTTGTTTTAGTGAATTTTTAACAGGAAATGATTATATTATACACAGGAATTTTTTTACAGGTTTTTTTATGTTTTTTTTAATCATTGTACATTTTATCTGTCGTGGATTTATTAGAAATTTACCAGTCCGTAATACGTCCTTTAAACGTGAGCTAATTCTTGCGAAGGATGTCTGAAAAATAATGTCACACCTTCATCAGAATGGAGTTTAGAAGGAATTCGCAGATTCGCAGACACTTGATATAATATTGTTAGACCGAATCACTTACTTTCTTTAAGGAAATGACCTCACAGAGTCGTTATTTTAACATCTCCCGTAAATTGATCATCTACCTTAGGGATTCGATCAAATCTCTATTTTCATCATTTCCCTGCGACATATTCGCATATTAGGGATACCGGGCTGCAACGCTCCCTACAAATCTAGCGTCCTGGGTACACATGCACCCCCCGCGTTATAAAATAGCCTAAACCTCCTAAAACTACCACGAGACAACCATTAACATCGATTCTTTTTTTTTAACTTACGACCCATTTAAATCCTACAAAAACATTTTCCGAGCAAAGTTTATGCAATTTGATGATACTCTTGCAATTTGATACTCGTTACCATCGGTACAGCGCGTCCGTAAATCTATCCTTAAATTAACTCGTGATTTCACTTCACTCTTTCGATAGCATCGCGTCTATATTTAGGGTCGTAACAACAATGGCTGTTTCTGGGGGTAGGTTGATCGATAATTCGTGTTTATCGAGGCTGGAGTTCACCGGGATGACGCAACCGCTCGTAGCGATCTTGAGAATGGATGGAACGTGGACGAAGTGACCGAGTATGTCGTTACTTACCAGAGAGGAGCGGATCCCGTGATGTCAGCCAAAATAAACAGAATGTCACGGGTATAAATAAAGCTTTCACTCTCTTCGTGACTCTCTTCGCTCTTTTTTTTTTTTTCTCTTTTTTCTTTTCCTCCCGTCCGAATTGACGTACCCGGGCGTCGTGACAGGGGTCTCTTGATCGACGTGCTTCCTGTCGGAAACCGACACGCTAAAAACGTACGCGCCATTAACGAAAGTAATTATAGGCGAGCGGAGGTGGACTCGTCCAATTTCTCCGCGGATACCGCGGAAGAACGTCCGCCTAGCTATCGCGAAAATTCGATGCGAGACCTTTGAATTTTTGCCCTCTTTCATCGCTGCTCGCGGACGCTTCTTATAAATATACCGGCGAGAACGGGATCTAGGCGAATGTATTCGGTGCCGTTCCTCTTTTGATGGAAATACGCGACTCGTTTGAAAGTTTTACATCCAGTGTGCATTTGCGCGAGGATCCGCGTACTTTTACGTCGCCAAAAAAGACGCCACGTTTTCGCGTACGTGATGCATTAGGTCGGCGCAAGCCCGTTCGTATGGATTCACCCGAACGAGTAGCGTACGTACGCCGTGTTCGATTTCACTCGCGCGTAGGGCAGACCTTCGGTCAATAGGGACATGTGAAATAATTTAAAAATGGCTGGCGAGAAGGGCGCGGTTTTCGTATTTGAACCTTGGTACGTTTGTATTTGGATTCGTTGCTTTTCCAACGCGGAAAGTTCTTCAACCGGTCTTATTTTCTTCGTTAATCCGAATGTCTTGTTCCCTTTTCTGTCTAATTTACTTTGTCATAGAAACGAGTGTCTCAATCGATTTTAGAATGTTAAGCATTTACGTTAGTTCCAATAACTCTGCCAAATTTTTCATCGGCGTTATAAAACGAAAAGTAACCAATTAGAATAATTGCACGTATTTTCTATCTAAAAGTAAAAGGTGAAGAGGCGAGTAGGACACGGTTTTCGTGTTTGAACCTCGGTACGTTTGTATTTGGATTCATTGCTTTTCCAACGCGGAAAGTTCTTCAACCGGTCTTATTTTCTTCGTTAATCCGAATGTCTTGTTCCCTTTCCTGTCCAATTTACTTTGTCATAGAAACGAGTGTCCCAATTGATTTTAGAATGTTAAGCATTTATTGGGTTGTCCAGAAAGTTCGTGCCACTTTTTAAGAAAACTTCAAAGGCACATTTGAATTGTAATATATATTTATTGAATTATATAGGTACGATTTTGTTCCACAACCTTTCCACCTTTTAAGAGATGTACATATATATGTTGTTTGTTTTCATTCATTTCGACATACTCAGACCTGCCACCACCTATGAAAAATCAGCATGGACTTTTCGGACAACCCAGTAAGTCGTTTATAATAAGTCTGCCACATTTTTCATCGGTGTTATAAAACGAAAAGTAACCAATTGGAATAATTGCACGTATTTTATATCTAAAACTTTCCAAGATATGGGGGCACGTGTTGATGTTAACACTTTTTTTTTAATTACTTTGTTTAAGGTCACATCAACTACAGGGTTATTAGTGACCACGTTAATATCTACAATTCAATTACAGTTTACTCATTATTTCATATTTCGTTAATATATCTACTAGTTTGAGAAATTTGTTTCTATTATTGAGAATCGTCTGCATATTATTTAAAAGTTTGAAGTGTACTCGATCGTGCTGCATTCCTTGACATTCTTCAATTAAATGTTTAACTGTGAGAGGTTCGTCGCAAAACGTCCATGATGGTGGCTGTGATTTCGTTATTTTGTAGCAATGGGTGACGTTAAAATTGAGAGGTCGAATTTTTCAGGAATTTTCTTTTACGTAGTTGCAATGTATTTGAAGGAGCATTGATTTAAAAAATCATTGAAATAAGGATCACCCTAATATATACATCTTTGTAACCAATGTTCCGTTGAATGGTTATAATAGCAAATTTACGTAATCGAAGCAACTAACCGTCCATCATCCGTATATAGAGCGGAAACTGAAATTGTAACTACATATTACTATAGTGGATGATGCATAACACAATAGTACCACCATTCCCTGTATTAATAGAGAGTTATAACTGCAAGAGAATGTGCAGGTAACAGAACGCTGGCTTTCTGGCCATGACCGTTCAATTATTCAAGAAGAACGACGTGAATAATAATAAGAAAAGTGGGAAACTATTATCTAAAATTGAATATGAATAAAGAACATCGTCCACGTCTCAGTTATTCGAACACGGAGAGCCACTGCCATGAATTGCAGCCTGTCTCGTCTCACTGAGGTAATCATAATTACGTCATTCTCGTGCAACGTCAAGGATTGCATTACTCACAGTTCGCGTGGATTAAGTATTATGGAAATGTTTCTAATGTAACCTAACTTACGACACGGAACAAAAACGTGCTTTCGACTCGATTGTTGAGGAACGTTGGTCCGCGAATTTCGAGGTAAAAACGGCTAATATAAATAAGATTATTGAACGTGTGTTAATAATAATATATGATACCACACGTGTACAAGGAATATTATTCATAAGCCTTGATTAATATTGCAGAATAATTACATGAAGAATTTCCAAATACAGCGACATTCCAAATTGTTGAAATGTCTGGTAATATTAATTGACTGATTTACATAAAAGTGAAAATGGATGTAACAGAAAATACGACACTTTGATGTTTTAGATGTTTAATGAATTGTTATTATTAGACTGCGGATCTCCATGCATTTATATAGGAAATTTGAATGTGCAAAAACCTACAGAATGCAAACAATATGCAAGAATATAAAAAAGATTGAAAGTAAAGTTCATGTTATAATATTTACAGAATAAAATAAATTAATATTTAGGTTCAATTTTTGTAGCCATGCTCGGGAAGATTTTATTTTGCATAAAGATCCGCAGTCTAGTTATTATATTTCTGTTTTGGACCAAAATGGAATACCTAAAATTTAGTCAAGTTCTTTAATGATTTCACAACTTTCTCAGCTGGTTATTACAATTGTTAAATATCTTCGTAGATAGGGAAAATGAACGACTGCTCATATTGGCTTTTACAGAGCGAGTGTTTATTACGTGGTCGCACATAAAGAAACAGAAAAAAAAGTGTCTCCTTCGCACGCTTAACGTATGCTATAGTGGCGTTTTTGCTTATATTTAAATTTAGTTACAGTGGGTGTAGAAAGTATTCGTACACCGATCAATTTCCGAAAACGCTATGTAAAATTGTAATTTATTAACTTATTTTTTATAAACAATGACATCCTACATATTCTTGGAAATCTCTAGAATAGATAGAGTTAAAAAAAAAAGCTATTTATGTAAGTTACGAAATTAACAAGAAAAGAACAATTAATCGATAGAAATATTGAAGCAATAAGTATTCGCACAACTGTTTAATTTTTTTAAATTGATTAAAAAAAAAGAAATTTACATTAATTTATAAGTATATAATACTTCCTTCGTTGGATTTCCTTTTGATTTTATAATTATTGTAACTCTTCTAAGCATTAAATTAAGTAAATTATTAGTTATTCGAAGTGGGATCTTCTTCCATTTTTCTCTTAGAGCCTTTTTTGAAAGTACTTTACTGGAAATTTGATGTTTTCTAATTCGTACGGAGCAATAAACTAATGTGTTTACGTTACAAGCTCTACTGTAGATGGTTCGTCATAAGAATCGTACAAATACTTATTGCTTCTATACTTTTACCCACTTTTCGCACTTTTTTTTGTTAATTTTACAAATTATATTAACTAGTAAATGTTGTTTGGACTATATCTATCTTAAAGATTTTCGAGAATATGTAAAATATCATTGATTATAAAAAAAAAAAGTTAAGAAACTACAATTTCAGACAAAAGTTTTTTGGTAAATTGATCGGTGTACGAATACATTCTACACCCACTGTATATTCTAACAACAATTTAAAAGGTATCCACATACTCTTGAGCGAAAGCTTTAAAATCGCGATGATAAGTTGATAAAAATGTAACAATATATTCCGTAACAAAAAAGGTATCATTTTAAGTCTATTTTCGGTTCCATCCTTAAACAAGATTCAAAGAATTATTTTTGAAGTGAAAGACCTTATCTGTTATCAATAATTGAACATTGTAAGAAGCCAACCAGCAACGCGGTTAATAAATTCCAGAAGATACACGAAGGAACTAAAGACTCTGTAAGCAGGCCGCAAGTGGATGAAATGTTAAATATAATTCCTGTTTGGCCTGAATCTCCAATTCCTTCCATTAAGATTCTTTATTTCCACGTTGTACGGAGGGTAGCTCGGAAGGAAGTGGAATCGTTTGAAAAGGACGGGGAGTTAGGGAATTGCGTTGAAGTCAGTGCATGTTCACTTTAAGCGGAGTGTTTGCCAAGTCATGTTTCATTGATGGCGTTAGGGGGTCTTGGAGAAAGCTTCACGGTGGAGAAGTCGAAGCGAAAAATCAACGTATGCCTTTTTCCATTATCA